>NW_021637142.1:0-51541 GCF_004799145.2 Neltuma alba | reverse complement strand
TTCAATCCCAGAATATTAGTAAGATCTTCATATCTCACTTGGCCACTCTCCACGTGAATACCAAACCTACCTTCATGCTTTCCAAGTGGAATCAGGCGCAGCAGGTTCTCTTCTACCAGCAATTCCTTCATGACCAAACTCGGCAGAGAATTCTGTCCTGGCTGTATTGAGATGTTATTATGCAACATCCTGTCCTGTTTTTAAAACACCACTGGCTGATCCTGCATGTATGTATTGAGTAAACGCACCTGGAGCCCTCCTAGGGTTGGCAACAAACAAAATTTTTCCGGCTTCTTTAGCTCCATTAGAACAGTTCTCAGTTGCCAAAAGCTATCAAATGTCTTCAAAGAATGTAAATCGAGGACTAGGTGCAGAAGTACTGGCAGATGATCAACCCACAAATTCATGTCCGACTTTCCTCACCACTGCATCCAAGTTCTTGTTCAACATGTGGAATTTAATCAACAAGTCAACTGCAACAAAGATTCGGGAAGTATACAATAAGGTACACTGAGTACAGCAAGAAATACCTGTGCATGATATTCACAGCCAAACAAAAGACGCAGAAAGTCCGATTAGATAACTAAGAAGAAGAAGAAAGGTGACTTCCCACTAGTTTCAAGTTATCTCACTGCATATAACACAAAAATCACTTCGTATTATCCGTGTAGGGTAAGAGGAGCTAACTAACTACTTACTACCGATTTCTGACAAAGTTGATGGGCAGAAAACCATGTGAATAAGCAAAACTCTTCATCACCAATAATCTAAATCAACCCAAACTCCATCGACTTGTCCGGCGGAATTTTAAAAATGGTGTAAGCGATTCAAAATCGACAAGCAAACACGTTCTACCTCTGAATGCAAAGAAAAAAGAGAGAAGGCAAAAAGTGGGTATCTGCAATAATTCAAAATCAACCAAAATTGAAGAACTGGGGAAAAAACAAAATGGAATTGAAAAAGAAAAAGAAAAAGAAAACAATAGCGAAAACAACCTGATAATCAGCAGTCACTGTTTTTCTTCGTTCCAGGTCATTCTTCTACCCCAAGCTTGAATTGCTACGAGTGGCGCAATCGGAGCAGATATGGAGAAATCAGAGAAGAATTGATTTTGGAAGAGACAGGAAGTGAAGGGGGATCAAGGAATTCAGACTAAAGGGTAACGTAGCTTACGCCTGCAGGTCTAATCTTGGCCGTCGAAGATCAACATTGCCCAGGATCAAGCTGCAAAAAGACACAGACGCCATAACCATGACAAGGGATGAAAAATAGATTGGATCTCTCACAGTCTCTGCTCAGCTTGTTCCCCCATATGTGGGACTCTGATTCTAGCAACTTTGAAGTTTTTCTGGGAAAACAAGGATAGGAAAATAATAAAATATTAACTCAAAGCGAAAATAATGGAAAATCCCGAAATACACTTTCATCCACCCGTGCTTCCCTCGAAGTCTCGAACTTGTCTCCTCAAAGTTGTTCTGGATTTTATTCTCGTTAACTTTCTCTCGCCAGTTAAATTAAACTATTTTATTCTGGTTTATACGAGGCTCGCTCGCTAAACTAACATTAAAATACTACTTTTTATTTGGCCCCTTGGAAACTACCGAAGCGCATCCATCAGACCCTGGCTGTCTCACGTGTCCTCTCTTCCTGCCATGAAGTGGCTTCGTGCTGCCCTCAAATTGCATTTCCTATTCATTTGGGGAAAGTAAGCATTTGATCCTATAATTCTAGTAACTTCTGAGTTTAGCCCCAATACTTTCCCTTTTTTTGGTCATGAATCCCTGACAAAGGTACACACAGTTTTTTTTATAAAAAAAAAAAACCCCAAAAAACTTAAAAACTCACTCATCCAGTCCTAAATATAGTATAATTTTTTTATAAATAAGCCTTATTTTATAGTGTAAATACAAAAAGTCTTATATTAATAAACAAAAACAAAAGACACTAATATTTTTGTACTTTCATATTTTTGTAAGAATTCCTTATGTGAGATTTAAAGAAAAACAACATAAAAATAGTTAAAAATTGTAGTATTCTAATTTAAGTACTTAAGAAGTCAAAATTCTAAAAAAAAAAAAAGTAACGTGTAATATGGTATTCTGTAAATGTAGTTAAATGACAAAAATGTTCTTATATCTAAAAGTTTATTAACAAGTTGTGAATTGATAAGAACAAGTGTTAAATAATAAATGACAAGAAATGTATTAGTAATAAAAAGTTTTTATTAACGAGTTGTGAACTGATAATAACAAATGTTGAATAATCAATAATAAAAAATGTACTAATAATAACAAGTTTGATAGCTTTTTTTTTTTAAAAAAAAATGATACAAAGGTATTTTAGTCATTTGACTGTATTTGAAAATATCATATTAGACATTATTTTTTCTCCTATGATTTTAACTTTTAGATACTTGAATTGAAATATTACAAATTTCAACTTCTTTTTATGTCATTTTCCTCAGATTTAATAACTTTGAAATTCTTTTTATGACTTTTCCTTTTCTTTTAGATGCTTGTGCGACACTGCGACACGCGACTAGTTCCTTAGTTGAAAAGAAAACAAAAGAAATTTTTTTGAGAAAAATAGAGAGGCAAAAAAGTTGAAAAGCATGAAATTAAAAAAAATGAAAAGGACAATAAAAGAGATTATGCCAAAACTATCAGGCATAATATGTATCTAGCGACCAGCATTCTAATTTTATTTTTTAGGTGCATTCACTACATTAGTTTTATGTTTTGGTGCATCTAATACCCTGATATTATTTTTAATCACATCCAACACTTAAATCCTTAAAGTGCTAGATACATTATAAATAAGACTATAATATTGTATTTATACTATGTTTGGTATGAGAAATTGAGAGATAATAGGATGGAAAGAAAATTTTCATGAGCTCGTTTTAAAAATTGAAGAAGTGAATTATAAAATTTTAATAAAAATGTAAAATAAAAGAGTAATAAAAATTAATTAAATTTTTTTTACTCCATTTATTAAAAATTTTCCTTCCTTTTCCTCTTTTTTTCTCTCCATTTTTCTCGTACCAAACGGATAATATACCATAAAAATAAGATTAAGATATTAAATGTATTAAAAAAAAAATATCATACTATTCAATGCACCTCTGAGGGCACACATCTACCCATTTTATTACAAACAGGTATGCTTCTTGTGTACCGTGAGTGCTCTGCTAACGTGCCTGTGTCTACAAATTATTTACGTAACCTCATTTAAAATTAAAGTTATCACTTTTTCCTTCGAGGGAGCGTAATGGTCCACTCATGCAGTCAACATCCATCCCTAAAACCAGACACACAGAAACATCTAACCACACCTGACCAACTCATTAGGTAGAAATCTGAAACAGCACACTCAAAAAGCACATGCGACAAAAATTTTGGATTTTCAATGAGATGGGGGCGTCACTCACGTTAACTGGCCACCTCCATGGTGCCTTGTTTCGATCCTTAACGCTATGTTTGGTACGGGGTTTTCGGAGGGAGGGGAGGGAATTGCTCCCCTCCTCTTGTTTGGCTGGTATAATTTTTTAGAAGGGGAGGGAAACTCCTCCCCTCCCCTCGTTTGGTTAAGATATTTTTAAAAGAGGGAGGGGTTTTTCTCCCTTCCCTTCCCTTCTAGCCTCCCCTCCAAAGTGAGGTTTTTTGGAGGGGAGACGAGAGATGATATTTTAATTCCTTATATACCCTTTTGATTTGTTAACTTCTAATCTGTCATAAACATTTCTACATAAGAGAGTTCTTTGAGCATCTAATAAGAGGTTATTAAGATATTATCTCCAAAATTAGTAACATTTGTAAACTTTTTTTTCTTCTTCTAATCTAAGAGGCCGTTGGTATTTTCTTTCACCTTCAAGGTCTTTTCTCTGATTGAAATCTATCACTTGTGAGTTTTTGTCTTGATATTCTATAAGTGTGTGACTCTATCTTGTAAATCAAAATTAGTGAATTGTATTATATATATATAGTTATATCTTAACAAAATAAAAGTGAGAAAATTCATTTAAATTTTATGAGGCTAAAATAGTCAATTTTTAATTAGACAAAATAAGGTATTATTAAAATGCTCTCCTCTCCCCTCCCCTCCAATCAATCCAAACAGGAGATCATTAAATCCCTCCCCTCCCTTCCCCCTCCCTCCCCTCCCCTTTGTAGCTACCTTCCCCTTTCCTCCCCTCCCCTTCCCTTGATTAAAATCCCTCCCCTCCCCTTCCTCCATCGAGCCAAACATAGATTGGATCAATATGTAAATTGGAGAGGTGTAATGTGAGTAAACTTTATGGATCATTAGGACTCATTTTCGAATTTGCTTGCAGTGCTGCTTATTATCCTTCTGTTTATTTTATTCCTGCGTTAAATGAATGCCTTCATTTTATACTCAGACTAAACACTTCTTTTTTGGATGTTATTTGGCAAATGAGACGAATTCCCAACGATTTGACAATGTAGTTTATTATTAATTTTATTCTAATTGGTTTAGTAATTGCATAAGGTTAAAAAAAAAGTCCTCCTCATAAAAAATTATTTTTTTAAAAAAAATAAAAACGATATATGTTTGTATATTATAATAAAAGGGTATAATTAGTATAATTATTTAAATCAAACATTTTATATTACACATTATACACATTAGACAGTTATATAAATTTAACGCGAAACAAATAAAATAAATTTAGTAAAACTAAAGTATCCGGCTTTATACTGCCGCGCTCTTCTTTTTCTTGGAACAGAAGTCTTCTTGGTTTTTGTACAATTTTTACGTGGTTCATCCCATTCTCCGACTACACAAGAGGATCAAGCTTGTTTGGATTGGCGATACACTAGGCTGTTACAAATGGCTAGCGCATCATTTTAATTCCTCCCCTCATATCTTACCCACTTCTTGGCAATTTTTGCGGAAAACGAAGATCCCTTCTGAAGATGAAATGCTACTTTTAAAGACTGAACAACAAATTCCTGACTTCTAATTACTTCAAGACTCATCACTTGAACATCACTTGAACATCATTGAGATTTATCCTTTTTGTGGACATACCTCTGAATCTCCACAACATCTCTTTTAACTAGCTCTCTTTCTTAGGCTTTTCTGGTTTGATTCATCACTTGGCTTTCATTTTCATTCTGATTCTTACATTTCCTTGACTAGCTGTATTTCCTTTGGATTTTATATATTACAAGGAGAAAACCATATAATCTTACCTTTCTATCGTCTGGTTTGGACTCCTTATGGTTTTTTTCGAAAGTAATCTTTTTTGCAGGTAAAAGATTGCACCTCATGAAAGGTGGAAAATATGCAACAAAGAGGGCGATTCAACTTCTCACACTCAATCAGGATCTTCACGCTCCCATTATTCTAATTCTGAAAAGGGGTAACCCATATTTGCATTTGCAGACGCAAAAAATTGCGGTCACTCTTCATGTCTTGTTTGTTGGACATTGAGCTTCTATTTCAGAAAGACAGGAGACTAGAAGTCCAACACATGGACATTTTCGTTTACTGGAATCATCAGCATTCCCATCACTGGTCCTTTTATCCTCCAGTCATAATGCACAAATTACAGTTGCAACTGATATTGCTCTAGTTCTAAATGAAAGTCACTTGTGGGGAGCTGTGATCCTAAATGTATATAAGTCATTTGTAATATATTTAATAATTATTTTTCAAATTCACCTTTATTTAATTCTTATTGAAAAGAGAAAGAGAGAAGGGAGAGATATGAGAATAATTTATAAATATATAAAAAAAATTGGAAAAAAAATGCAAAATTGAAAATTTTTGTTAGTTTTTTGTTGTTGTTGTGGGAGAATATACCATAAGTGACTTGTATTCATTTTTTTCCTTTTACTTCTCATTATGCTGTAGCTAATGTTTTTTAATTCCCCTTAGTTATTATGTTCTTAAAGCTTATTCAAAATGGTTTATAAATAGTTTTTCAATTGTAATTTGCAGAATATAAGGTAAGTATACAAAAAGAGTTCTATATCGACTTACATAAAATATGCTTAATAGTAATTTCAAATGATAATCCAAACAAGTCTCTAAACTATTTTGAATTCTGAAAGTTATGAATGTCTTCCTCCACAACTTTATTAATTTGTTCTTAATATTTGTTTGTGCATTTTAACAACCAACTCATCATTTAACAACCACGGATCCAATCCAACTCATCACCGCACAATCATTGCACAACTAATTTCAATTGTCACAGCTTTAATTGTTGTGATTTATTGAGTTGAAGTTGTTGCTTATTCCCTTTTATCTTTATTATAACTTCAAATAACCAGTTTGTTTATAATGAATAATTAGTTAAAATTAATTAAAAATAATAAATATGTAAAAAAATACTTTTGTTTCCAAAAATATTCTTGTAATAAATAAAAAATGATAAAAGAAAAAATACAGAGAAATGTAATAAGAGAAAGTGTGCAAGTAAAGAAAGAGAATAATAATTAATGGTGAAAATAAATAAAAAAATACATGTTAAAACAAACCTAAATTAAAGCTTATGAAATGGATTACACCCCTCTTCAAATTTAAAGTTTATAAATAGGACTAGAAGAAATATTAAACTATTATTGTCACTTTGCATTTTCATTTTTTATATTTTAAATTAAGGGGTATTTATATAATTTTGCCATAATTTAATTCCAAATCACTTTATATGGACTTTTTAAGGATTAATGGTTAACCTAGAATCAGACTAGTCACGATTAAAATCAAATAATTTAACTAAAATATATAAAATATTCACATATGACTCTTAAAAGAATAATACTTAAATAAAAAGGCATTATTAATAAGTAAATGAAATATTCAGGTATAAACCAAAAAAATTCTAGAAAATAGAGTTACTAAATCACAAATATAACACAATGTTATTTTCTTAGGATTGAAGATGAAGTTATATTAGGTTTAATAAAAAGAAAAAAGAAAAAATCTAACTCAGATGATCCATCCTAAAACTAGTTAATGGACTAATTCAATGGGTTTTAAATTGTACTACCTCTTGTCTTAATATAAGATTATGTTTGACTTTTATTTTGATCCTAAATATAAGACCACAATCCACTTTTTCTCTCATATTTATATTTTTTTTCAAAGTATTCATTCTAACAATGATAGTTCTAGTCAATACACTTGATTAGTAAGGATATTTTAGGAAAGACAACACTTATTTAGGACAAATAATTAACTCAGCTTGTTTTTTAATTTTCTCAAATTAGTCAATTGGCTCTTATAATTAGGACCGGAGTAGTAGTAATTTATAAATTTGTGGACATTTTTGTGTCCTTACATTTTATTATTTCATTAAAACATTTTATTATTGATTATGATTAATATCAACTCTTCATCAATAAAAGGAGTGAAACTTAATAGTTTATAATTTTTTAAAGTTGAATAGTTCTTCTTCGTCTTATTTATATATCTATTATATTTAAATAAATGCCTATTTATGTTTTCTTTTCCTTTGGGAAAAGAATTGAATCGGAAATAGTCGCAAATTGTTCAGACAATGACGCGATGATTTTCCCCGCACCGAAGATCGACACGACGATGGTGTTTGCCTCCCATTTACATCGGGTCCAAAATCCAAATAAAAATCGAATCGAATTCGAATGCAGCGGTTGCGAATGTCGAGTGTGCGCTTTCTAAATATCACATTCACGCGCATTTGCGGACGTGTCCCCTCTTCTTTTCTGCACTTTCCCACCCCCACTCTCTCTTCACCACCCCCTCCCTCTTTCTCTTTCTACTGATTCCTTCTCTGAATTCTCTCTTCCTCTTCTGTCTCTCCTTCGATCTGCATCGATTCCATCGGAATCGGGGGCCCTCGTAATGGCCGACTTGCAGGAAAAACGCCGGAGCTCTTCTTCCAGTTCCAGCGATCTCTCGGTCAGAGTTCAGCATGAAGTGCCTGATGGTGTTGGGAGTGGAAGTAGCAAAGGAATTGGAATGGATGGTAGTAGAGATGCCGCTAATGGTGCCTCACTTGATAATGGTGGCAGTAGCTCTTCTGGTTTGTAAAATTATCTTTGTTGGACTCATCTTCTCTTCCTCCTCCTTCGTCTCCTGAGTTTATGCTTTGTAAATTAAGAACAACAGAAGAAAATTGCATTTGGACTTGTCTCTAGACAACCATTAGTCAATGGACTTTGGTTACATTATAACAGATTCCTTAAGATTTTTTTTCCCCTGAGAAGTTCTATGTCATTAATTATAGTTACCTCTTACTTGATTTCTAGAAAACTGAACGACCGGCAAAATCCGATCGAAATAATCCTTTGAAAATTTGAAGTTGGCGGCTTTGGAATATCACGGACCAACTGCCCCAAAGATAATCAATACGTGGGAGACGGGATGGGCTTATTTAATTCTAACTTGTTTGCCGTGCCAAGCGCACCTCTCGCGGGGAAGGTCATTAAGAACCTTTGGGATTTCGTCGAATGGATTATTTATCACTGTAATCCACCCCGGCAGTTGCACTTATTTTGCTATGAACATTGCGGGTTATACTGAGATTAGCCACTTGTAGTCATAATAGGCGGGATTATACGCTAGGTTATCCGACTTCCCAAGAACAAAGCACAAAGCAAATTCCAATTCCTTGTCACATAAGTAGTCAACTGTGGGGATTAATGAAGTCAACAGGGTTCACAAATGTCATTGTGGATGTAATGCTGTTAAATTAAGGATATTCAACTTCCTAGGAACCAAGCAAAGGACTACAGCTGTTGTGCGCGCGCGCGCATGCGCATGCATGCATGTTTCTTTAATGTATTTATGTTTCTGCGTGTGCGTGTGTTGTAGAAGTAACAGACAATCCGAGGTTTAGTATTGTCTTTGAGGAATCTGATATCTTTAGACACGTATCTCATGGTGGAAAAAGTTTTATATTCTTTCAGTGATATGAAACGCATCTTTTTTCTCCTCCTTTTTTGGTTGAATGAAAAATCTTATTCCGAGAGCAGAAGCATTCTAAGAGCTGCTATGTGGATTTTAGTCTCACTGACATTTGTTAGTGATGCCGTCTCACTCTACTCCATCGTAATTTGTATTGAAAATTTTTCAAAATAAATTTATCCAAGTTGGGATTTACTGACTAGTTTGGCCACTTAATGTCAAAAGCTATATAAGTACCTGGAATGTTTTATCGTTGCTTTTTAGGGAAATCTCAAGTGTTCAACAAGATTCTCTGGCGTGCAAAATATTGAACTTTAAGCCTTCATTCCTTTTATGAAATAAAGGGGGGGCCAGATATTTGTTGTGAGACCACAAAATTGTTGGAGGCTTGGCCATCAGTGTTTAATGAAAAGCAAATTGTGGAAATAGATACAGCCCAAACAACTCATATTATATGATATCCTTTAATCTTATCATTGGCATGTTGTAAAATGATTAAATGACTGTATGGATACTTATGTCATTTTGAAATGTGCTTTATTAGAATCATGGTCACCTTATGCTAAATAGTTGATTATTAGTGTATCAACGCTTAGTTACGTCATCTTGTTTTGTGTGTGTTTGTGTTATTATTGGATTTTGCATTTTCTTTGCCTCTTAACTTCATCATGTCTTCTACAGGCTTTTCTTGGTATTTGATCCTTCCAGGATTTTGTGGTTTCTTGACAGTCTAGTTGCGGATCAGTAATGATCTTTGTTCTTTGCAACATTTTTTATGATTAACTAGATGTGGGGCCTGTGCTATGCGCAGAGCCTAACACAAGCTAGTTACTATTCATATGTCAAATGGCTCTCTATAGCTTTTATAGACTATATAGATATATAGATTCTCTTCTTTACGTGCAACACACATAGATTAAGCGTTGGTTGCCTGATATGGGTGTCATGACCTCTTTGTCTATTACATTTATTTGAAAGTTTATCAGAAACTGCTTCTCTCCTTTTTGTTGGTAGATTAATTCCTACTTCCTATAACTAACCTATTGTGAGGTTCTCTGTCAATCGCACTCTATCATATCACAATTACTTTTTTTAACATTATGTTTGATGCCTTGACTTTGTTGCTCATTTCTGGGTTATATCTAGGGTACTCATGTTTACTGTTCTTGCTCAGGGATTTCTGGGAGAGGGTTGTGTAAAGTGAGCACATTACCTATAGGAATATCACATACTGATAAGTTGGAGTCAAATTCAAGCCAGTCTAAGTTGGAAAGATCCAAAACAGAGAGACAGAGACATCTACGGCCCGAGGATGCGGCACAAATTTTTGATGACAAAATTCCTGTCCAAGAGAAGGTAATTTACTGTGATCTATAAACTTTTGCCTTCCCTCACCCCATATGCTGGTTTCCAAGCATTCTTTCGTCACCCACTTCTAAAGACTAATGGTAGCAGTTTTATTACCTAAGAATAGCTACCTAATAACTAAACCAACTAAAGTGAAAATAGGCTGACTTTGATTCCATGTATCTGCTTCAATCATTATAGAACAGTTGGATATTCTAAATAGTCAAGTTCTGACAGTCTTCTTTTAAGCATAATTGGTTTTCTTGTGAGGAAGTAGGAATTCTTTGGCCAATAAAAATTTCACTGATTGGAACCTAATGAATGTTTTGGGCAAAAAAGTGGTCAATGTTAGTTTTCAACAATCACCATGCTCTTTTTGACATCATTATCATCATCATCTTATATTTTAAGCTTATCAGCATGAACCCTCAGTTAAATTTTATAATTGTGCAGCTTAAATTGTTAAACAGAATAGCTACTGTAAAGGGTGATGGAACTGTAGAATTTGAAGTTCCAGGAGATGTAGAACCTGAAGCCCTCAGGGCTCAATCCAAACATGCAGATAATGTAGTTGATGATGATTCGCTTGATGCAACAGACCTTCAATACATACCGCCATTACAGATAGTAATGCTTATTGTTGGTACACGTGGTGATGTGCAACCATTTATTGCAATAGGCAAACGATTGCAGGTACATACTCTATTCATTATGCCTCAACTTTTGCTTGTCCCCTTTTAGGGGTGGCGAAACTCCAACCCCGATGGTTAAAAACAAAAACAAGTTCTGTTCATAGTAACACATTTTATTGAATAAAGAAAGCACCATACATCAACTGGCGACATTGGTACCAGTGGTGATTCTTTGAAGGCTTAGCCTTTGGGTTTCAAGATGGAGAGCTGGTAACAAAGATCCAGAACATAAAGAAACCACATCACATCAACATATTTTCACCGGAGTCCTCTCAAATTCAAAAATAAAATTGGCAATAATTTTTTTTTTTGTTGAATTTGCTGGAAAAATGTGCTAAAATATTGAATACTTCCAAATATTGCAAGCTGCTTTATAATTATTAGTGGTGTCATGAAAATGTGGCCGGTCTGAAAGCCATAGCCTTATGTTTTTTTCTGTGATTATGGAATTCCTTGGAGCCTCTTTTGAGCTTCATTTGAATGTGGGCATGTGTTGCGAGATATTTTATTTTGTTATGGGGAAATAACATAAGGAAAACACCTAGAGAAGATTGATAGAGGCTTCCAGGTGTCATTCACTCTGAAAACATGCAGTATGAAGGTCCAGTCATTCTTTCATAACTTTCATGCTTTAAAACGTTGCTTCTATTCTTTATATCTTATCTATCATGCTGCTTCATAGACTATGACAACATAAAATTTGGTGTATGTCACTTGTAGATTGTCAAGGCTAAGTAGTCATCCTAGTTGGCAGATTAAAGAAATTGTTGTGATTCTCTTGGTTTACAAGGGGAAAGACCATATTAGAAGGAAAAAAATATTATGCATGCAGACATAATTATCCTTTCTCATTTTCATTATCCTCCCAGCAAAATTTTCCTCTTAACTTTATTTTGTTTCAATTCTCTTATAGGTTTTAGTCAGCCCTCGTTGTAGTATCCTGATCTACATGCATTGGCTGCATTATAGCATTTCAAACTTTCAAAAAATTTAGATTGGGGTTTAGAAATGAAACTGGGTGTTTGATGTCTTAATGGTATTTAAAAGTCTTTGCTTGAAAACGGGTGCCTGATACAGTATGCTGTCTTGACTATTGCTCAGCTTTTACAACTTAAAATACAATTACTCCATTTTTTCCCCTAACTGCTGCACCAGGGGTTCTCTGCTACCCAGTTTAATTCTCTGGTATTATTTCCTTCCTTGCACAAAGGTGTTAACTAGCAGCTAACTGCTATTAAGTATACTTTGATACACTACTCCAACTTCTGTTAGTGAAAGGTTTTTGTTTATTAAATTGTTCAGACTTCATGTTAGAAGAAACGATGTGTCAATTGCTCGGATAACTATCTTAGAAAAAATAATGTGTTGATTGAATTTTGAAGTTTCAAAGTTTGAATTCCATTGAAGATTCTTTGAGTTAAAATTGAGGCTCTTATATGCATTTATGTGCAGGACTATGGTCATCGTGTTAGGTTAGCTACACATTCAAATTTTAAGGAGTTTGTCCTGACAGCTGGCTTGGAGTTTTATCCGTTAGGCGGTGATCCAAAAGTCCTTGCTGGTTGTATGTACCATAAACCCATGTACATTTCTACTAAATTATCTGAGTAGTCGTTGTTTATCAGTCCTCCTGCTCATTTTGTTTTGGCTTCTTGCTTGTTGTCGAAACTGGTTTAAGGGTATCTTCTGAGGAACCTCTGTTTCAGCCTGTTTCAAAGCACTACTATATATGGTGCATTTGGGCTTCTGCTTACACTATAACAAGTGGGCTTAAGTGTATATTGATATCATCCTATTGAGGCTTTTGACCTCAATAGTGTGTCCATCTGTGCATATACATGTGCATGTTTGTGCATTACCTTTTTTTAAAAATGAAATTGTATTTTTTTTGGTGACATTTAATGCAATAGTTTTGCAAAACAGTCTAATTTGTTAGATCTTTCACATTGGGTTCTCATAACTATATGGAATTTTTTGTCCTGTTGTTGATCAAACTGCGGTTGGGATTTTTGTGCAAGCTGTGCTTGTGGGTGCTTATTTTGTTAACTCCTTTGATTAGATGTAGGCGGCTGGGACTGCTTTACCACTTCTCACACACACACACACACACAGAGTTAAAGGGGTAGGCACTGTTAGCCTGAGGTTACAAGCAGGATCAAACCAATAACTTGAAACTCTCATACCACTAGGCTACAAGGCCATTGTCAGGACAATCAATTTCTAACTGCTCCTAATTTTTGCGAAAATCACTTTCTCGGCAATGTAGGCCATTTCAAAATATCTGTTTTGAAGTTTTGGTTTTTTATTTTCAAAGTTATAAAATTTCATTGAGTATTAATTATTTTTGTACAAATTTATCCTTCATTAATTACAACAATCATAAGTCCACTGATCTCAAATTTGCTTTCTCCATTATTTAAGGATATTTTAGTCCAAAACAAATTAAAACCAAAATTTACTATAAATCTAGATCATTTAATAGCTTTCATAAATTGTATGCATAACCTTAAACGGTAGATGTTTTGAAACGGATGTTGTATGCTTTTTGCTTTTACCCTAAAATTCCCCATGTCTATCCTCTAAGTCTTGTTTTCCATTATCATTAGAGGAAATGGCAAGGATAAGAAACCCTTATGATTTGCAAGAAAAACTTAAGAAAATGGCAAGAAGTGAGGTGCTTGGTGAGACCTAATCTTTATCAGATTATTTGATCTTTTATGTATGTGTATCTTAAATCATTGTAAATCCTGCTCTGTCAACTCCCGTATGATTTTGTAACCGTTACCTTTCTAAGTTATGGATAGCTAAGAAAAAACTGGATGCCTACTCTTACAAAGAATTGGCTGTGCAATATGTTTTCTTCACCCTACTCATTTTCTAAGTGGCAAACTCTTTTGCTTGAAAGAAGCTTGTTTTCCTGAAATGGTCTAAAACAGTGCTTTTGGAGTTCAGATCATGGGATTATAGCCTTCTGTATAATTGTTTTTCTATTTTATTTTTCATTTTCCTTTCTGGAGCAGATATGGTTAAAAATAAGGGCTTCCTTCCATCAGGACCTTCTGACATACCTATTCAGCGAAATCAAATCAAGGAGATCGTTAACTCCTTGCTTCCAGCCTGTAAGGAACCTGATATTGATTCTGGTGTCTCCTTCAAAGCGGATGCAATTATTGCCAATCCACCAGCATATGGTATGTTTTCTTGATCAACACGTGTAAATACGACGGGTTGAATTTGTGCACGTAGAGAGGAGTAAAAAAACATTCTTGTATATTTCATTGATTCTGAATAAGGGGATATATACAGCAGAGGCTTATCAATCTGGGCCGAATGCTTGCCCTGATGCTTGCATTTAAAGGTGCTCCACTGATGGAACTCTTCATTAGCTAAAAGCATAATTTGTCTTACTTGCTCAATCTGATGGAAGAAAGCTTCCATAGTATTTCTTTGAATTTTTGAGACGTGACACATCTAAAAATTTTCTAGTTTATATAATTCCATATCCATTAAAATATTTCTTTTATCACTGTGAATGAAAAATAGTCTGGAAAATCTGCCTCAGAAATAGACCTTGAGCTCCACCAATAGACTTTATTTCTCATCATATTCCAACTTTAGTCATTAGATGATACGCCATGCTGTCTTGTATCTTGGTGGCTTCCAAATTTCTTTTCTCATCTCCGCTGGACATGCTATTATGGACTAATTCTGCTTCTACTTTGTAATTTTGGTTGCTGTTTCTATACTGCTCTTTTATTTGTTTTACTGTGCCTTTTCTGCCTGCTGGTTAATTATATTTTTCGACCTGTCTGAAATTGTGATGCCAATCTTTAGGGCATACCCACGTGGCAGAAGCACTGAAAATACCAATACATATATTTTTCACTATGCCATGGACGTAAGTCTCATCTATGTAATCTTGTTTCACAATTTCATCCAGTTATTCCAGTCTACTGTTATTCATTCATGTTCTTTACCTATTGATTGCGTTGGTTTTAGCTTTGTTGGGGGATTTAAATCCACATTATATGTATTTTTCCTTTTCCTTCCAGACCAACCAGTGAATTTCCACATCCTTTGTCCCGTGTTAAGCAACAAGCTGGTTATAGGGTGAGTTATTTATTTCATATCTGTTATCATCTCCTTTCATCCCTTTTATTTTTGTTGCCCTCTTGTTTCACTCAAAAGTGATCATTTGTAACTCCTTCAGCTTTCATATCAAATTGTCGACTCATTGATTTGGCTGGGAATTCGCGACATGATTAATGATCTTAGGAAGAAAAAGCTGAAGTTGCGACCAGTCACGTATTTGAGTGGTTCACAAGGCTCTGACACTGATGTTCCACATGCATATATATGGAGCCCTCACCTTGTTCCTAAACCAAAAGGTGGTTGTTTTAGGTGTCAGTTTTACTGCTTTTTATGTCAAGTCATTTATTTTATTCGGAGTTTGATAGATACAGTTTCATATCGTAGTGGAGATTTCTTGAATTCTTCATTTCATAACTCTAGTGCCTTGTGTTATGCTTATATTCTTTATGATAAAAATAATTAACTTAAAATATATATTCATTATTTTCATTGGTCTCTTTTTGTGGTTAAATGTAATGAAAAATCTAATTCTCTTGACTGGCAATAGTTGCATTAAAGGAGGATGTTTCTCAGAACTTTTGTGATAGGTTGAATTATGTCTCTTGATATGCAATTTGGATGTTTTACTGTT
The DNA here is from genome assembly GCF_004799145.2 of Neltuma alba. NCBI lineage: Eukaryota > Viridiplantae > Streptophyta > Magnoliopsida > Fabales > Fabaceae > Neltuma > Neltuma alba. The sequence continues at coordinate 35,860 of NW_021637142.1, read as the reverse complement.
TTTTCTTGGTTGGCAGATTGGGGACCAAAAATTGATGTGGTTGGGTTTTGCTTCCTCGATCTTGCATCAAACTATGAACCTCCTGAATCCCTCGTAAAATGGCTTGAAGCTGGTGACAAGCCCATTTATATTGGATTTGGTAGCCTGGTGAGTCTTCTTATGTTTACTTTTTATGCCTTTGGTTCGTACATGAATTCTGTATGCTAAATCTAGCTTTAAGAATATGGTTTGGTGACTCATCATTTTTACTGTGGGTAACAAAATGGATTCTGATGACAAGGTGCCTCAAAGCATCTATCAAATGTTATCTTGCTTCCATCTGCTGTAATACATGGGATAACAAATTAAATTGTATTTTCTATTCTTAGAATCAAGGAACTTAGAACTAGTATTATCAATGAGAGCACGATCTGGTTATTTTTTCTGATCTATTTTGAATTGTGAATCTGAAAAATTAAGGAAATTATATTGCAAATCTTGAGGTAATTGTGATAAGGTTCGACTTTTGAGTATTTACATTTTTCTCTTCAAATACTAGGCATCATATGATTTATTTTCAAAGCCACTGCTAGTCAGTCGCCTTCTGATTTTGATTTGGGGAATGCTTGATTTCATATATTTTTTCCCATCCTATAGTGTCATGGAATTACTTACAAATTTTAAATCTCGTTTATCAAATGTTTTATTATTTTGTTTGTACTACTTCCTGTTCTAAATATAAGAGCTAGTTGACTAATTTGAGAATATTAAGGAAATAAGTTAAACTAGTTATTTGTAATAAATAGGTGTTGTCTTTTCTAAAATATCCTTGTTAATCAAGTGTATTGACTAGAACTACTATTATTAGAAGGACTACTTTGAAAAAAAATGCATAAATATAAAAGACAAAGTGGATTAGGGTTTTATATTTAGGACCAAAGTAAAAGTCAAACAAGGTCTTGTATTAAGGACCAGAGGTAGTATTTTTTAAGGCAATAAAGTACTTCATTGTTTGAATTTCTGCCATCTGTTTTTTGATGTTTGTAATATTCTCTCTAAAATAATGATTTTGGTTGTGCAAATGCTCTTTTGCGAGTAATAGATTAGATGTGCAGGTTTAATGTCCTGCTTGATAATAAAGAGAAATCAGGCTTGTTTTACCTCATTGCTTGTCACTGTTGCCTTCTTATTACAGCCTGTTGAAGGGCCAGAAAAAATGACTCAAATAATTGTGCAAGCACTGGAGAAAACTGGACAGAGAGGCATCATCAATAAAGGATGGGGGGGTCTTGGGAATTGTAAGGATATCGCTTATTCTTTCTTCTTCCATGATGATAGTTTATTTGCTTATTTTTGACTACGTATGCTTTTTCCCAGTGTCAGAACCAAAGGATTCAATATACTTATTGGATAATGTTCCTCATGATTGGCTTTTCTTGCGCTGCAAGGCTGTGGTAAGATTTTCTTGTTTGTTTACTCTGGTTCAGCACATTATGAAAGTAACCTCGATGTTACGGAAGCACAAATTTTCTCGTAGTTGTAATAATGGAGAACTGCAGACTTATGCTAGGCATAAGAAAGCTTAGAATTCTGTGGCCAAAAAGAAAAAGAAAAGTTTAGAATTCAATCAAGTCCCTATTTTGGACCCAAAAAGAAAATTAAGTCCATTTTGTTGTCACTCTCCCTATTTCTCCACTTTTTCCTTCATTCTTCTCTTATTTCCCCTCCTCCTTTTTCCCTTGTCCTACATCATGTAATTATCTGAGTGTGTAGCAGTTGTGGACTTTCATGATTTATGTTTATTTTATTAATCTTAATAATATACATAAATAGATACAGAAACAATGAAATTTTGAAATTTCATGCATAATTTTTATTGGATAAAATAGTAAACAAAGGTGACATTCAGGTGCATCATGGAGGCGCTGGAACAACTGCTGCTGGATTAAAAGCTGCTGTAAGGAATTTGTAGCTTCTTGGATTCTTGATATAATATTATTTGGTTATGTTTTCTTCTCATTGTTGTCCTTTGTGATAGTGCCCAACAACCATAGTTCCTTTCTTTGGTGATCAACCGTTCTGGGGTGACAGAGTGCATGCCAAAGGAGTTGGTCCTGCACCTATTCCTGTTGATGAGTTTTCGCTGCCCAAGTTAGTTGATGCAATAAATTATATGCTAGATTCCCAGGTGAAAAATAAGTTCTCTCAACTAGCCAATTTATTTAGTTTGATATTACTAAAAGCCCTGAGAGGAACCTGCTTCTTCTTAACGAACGTTGCGGGCTAAAATATTATGGCTTTGTCTATATTGGTCTGCTAATTATGCATTCATCTTGTTGATTAGTGAATATGTGGTTTTTGATTATGAAGAAACTGATGCAAAATTGCTATATTTTATTCAATGTTGATAGGGAGTTAAATAGATACATCAGTCTTGACCTAGCAGATCATCTGCCAATCATTCCAATGATTAGGCCGAGATCTTAGGAATCAAAATAATAATTAAAAGATAAGAAAATACAATCAGGATCTCAATTTAAAATTCAAACAGCAGTGGATTTAAGTCTATGACAGAATAATTGAGCAATGAAGTAAGGTTTTTCGGCCCAAGCCCATTAGGTTTAAGTCACCAACACTCCCCCTCAAGTTGGCAATGTCTAACATGCCCAACTTGCTTCTAAAACTTTCGAATTCGGTCTAGGGGCTTTGTAAGAACATCTGTGAGTTGTGAGAGTGAGCTTATGTGCAAGAGATCGATCACCTTTGACTTAGTCTTCTCCTTTATAAAATGTCAATCAATGTCTACATGCTTAGTTCTGTTGTGGTGTACCGGATTGTGAACCATTTGTAGAACAGCCATGCTCTCACACCATACCTTATGGGTGAATTAAATTTAATGTTGAGCTCCTTCAAGGCTCTAATTATCCACATGCCCTCACAAACTCCATCTGCTAGGGCTCTTAATTCAGCTTCTGTACTGCTTCTAGAAACTACAATTTGTTTCTTGCTCCTCCATGTTACCAGGTTACCCCACACAAACATAAAGTATCCCCCAGTTGATTTTCTTTCAACTCGGGTTCTTCCATGGTCTACATTACTGTATACTACCATATCTCTAGAGTCTCCCTTCGCAAAGAAGATTCCTCTTCCTGGTCTCATCTTTAAATATTTGAGAATTGTATATATTGCCTCCATATGTGCCTCTTGTGGTTGATCTGAGAATCGACTAACCACTCCAACTGCTAAGCTTATATCTGGTCTTATGTGGACATTGTGAGTGAATAAGAGGGTGCGGGTAACTTCTAGGATATGTCTATTTTTTCTTTTTGCAATCCTATTTTGTTGGGGAGTATTGACACAACTGGTTTGATGGATTATTTTATGGTCACGTAGGTATTAGTGCAAGGTATGGCCCATGCATTCCCTTCCATTGTCACTTTGAAGTGTGAGAATTTGAGTTTGAAATTGAGCAGAAATCATTTTGTGAAAGGTTATGAAGGTTGAAGGCAAATCTGATTTTTCTTTCATTAAAAATACCCAAGTTAGGTGTGTGTGGTCATCGATAAAGGTTGCGAACCATTTAGCATTAGAAAGAGATAGTATTCGAGATGGTCCCCATATGTCATTGTGAATAAGATGATATGGTTTGGTGACTTGATGAGAGTGTGGTTTGTAGGTTGATCTAGTGAGTTTGACAAGTTGGCAAATATCATAGATAAAAGGAACATTACTTCTATTCAATAAATGAGGAAACAACTTTGACATGTAATGCAAATTCGAATGACCGAGCCTATAGTGCCATAACTGTGGAAAACTTTCAGTTTGAATAATCCGATGATTGTTACTGTATTGAATCAGCAAAATATATAGAGTATAGGGGAATCTTCAACCATCAATAGTTGAGATCGTCAAATAAAATCCCATGATATCCTCCTCCTATTATCCTGTAATATAGTCCCTAATAACAGCCTAAGATATTTACAATAATAATATTTACATAATTACCACACGCCCCCTCAAGTTGGATCATAGATATTAATCATGTCCAACTTGCCTATGAATTTTGCGAACACCTCCTCAGGTTGTCCTTTGGTGAGAACATTTGCCAATTGTAACTTTGTAGGAACATAGGATGGACAAATAATCCCGCCTTCAACCTTCTCTCTGATAAAGTGACGATCAACTTCAAAATGTTTCGTTCTACTATGTTGCACAGGGTTTAGAGCCATACTCAGGGCTGCCTTGTTGTCACAGTAAAACTTCAGGGGAGATTCAATTTGAAATTGTGCTTCTTCTGCCACTCTCTTCAGCCATAACCCTTCCATAATACCATGAGCTAGAGCTCTCAGTTCAGATTCTGCACTGCTCTTGGCTACAACTCTCTGTTTTTTACTTTGCCATGTCACCAAATTTCCCCACACAAAAGTACAGTAACCGGATGTTGACCTGCTATCTTTTTGGGCCCCTGCCCAATCAGCATCCATATAAGTTTCAACACTTCTATCATCATTCTTTTTTGAAGAAGAGTCCCTGGCCAGGTGTACCTTTAAGGTACCTTAGAATTTTATATGCTGCATCTATATGTTTCTTCTTAGGAGAGTGCATATGCTAACTGGCTACGCTCACTGCAAAGGCAATATCTGGTCTAGTATGGGAGAAATAAATAAGTTTACCAACCAATCTTTGATATTGTCCTTTATTCGTAGCTGCCTCATCTTTCTCTTGTTTCTTTCTTTATGCTGCTTCTTTTTCTGTTTTTGCTGGATTCTTATCTTTTCTAGCCTTTTTCTTCTTGGTGCTGATAGGAACCTTGCTAGGCCTACACCCAAGCATCCCAGTTTCCTTGAGTAAATCTAGAATATACTTTCGTTGAGAAACATAGAATCCCTTTTTGGATTTGGCTACTTCCATACCCAAAAAATATTTAAGGTTCCCAAGGTCTTTTACTTTGAAATGCTTGTTGAGGGCAGCTTTAATTCTATTTATTTCCTTGACATCATTGCCGGTAAGGATGATGTCATCCACATACACAATGAGGATGGTTATTGAGTCACTATTTCTTGAAACAAACATGGTGTGATCTGATAAACTTTGTTTGTAACCTTCAGTCTTGAGAACTGTAGAAAACCTATCAAACCAAGCTCGAGTTGATTGCTTTAAACCATATATAGACTTTTTTAGTTTACATACCTAACCATCTCTCCCCTTATCAAACCCGGGTAGAAGCCTCATGTATACTTCCTCTTTCAATTCACCATTTAAGAATGCATTTTTAATATCAAGTTGTTGAAGGGGCTAGTTAAGATTCGCAACAATAGATAGAAGAACCCTGATGGTATTTAACTTGGCAACGGGAGCAAAAGTCTCATTGTAGTCTATTCCATATGTTTGAGTGAACCCCTTCACAACTAGTCTTGCTTTATACTTGTTGAGAGAGCCATCATCATTAAATTTTGGTGTGAACACCCATTTGCAACCCACGGGTGACATCCCCTTTGGTAGTGCAGTGATCTCCCATGTATTATTCTTTTCTAGTACTCTTATTTCTTCCATCACAGCATTTTTCCAATCAGGACTTTCTAGAGCTTCATATATATTGTTAGGGACTTTAATATGATCAAGACTAGTAACAAAGCTATAATGATTCCGTGAGAGAGTAGCATAAGATACATACTTCTGAATAGGATGCTTGGTGCATGACCGAGGTTGCTTCCTCAAAGCAATATGGAGTTCTGACTCATTTATCTCCACTGACCAAGACTGCTCAACATCATTGGTCACTAAATCAGGATCCAACACCGATTCTGAGGGTGGCATTGCCTCAGGTATACTGATCCCAACTACCTGTTTGTTTCTACGAGTGTAAGTCTTATCAAATTGTTTTATTTTTGGTTCAACTTCAGCGCTTGGCATAACTGTGGAAGGGTCATTGAGAAGCTGAATAGGATCAGAGGGAGGAACAGGTTCAAGAATAAATTCAATCTGAAATTCATTCCAACTCTTCCCCTGAATTGAAGATTTAGGGAAATAGGATTCTTGTTCCACAAAGGAAACATCTCGGCTAACAAAGAGGTGTTTGGTGGTAGGATCGTAGCACTTGTAACCCTTTTGGGAATTGGAATATCCTAGAAACACACTTGACAAACCTGGGGTCAAATTTGGAAGGAGGATGGTGTTGGTGTACAAAAACGGAACAACCAAAGACTCGAAGGGGTAGAGTGTAATCAAGATGACTGATAGAACGAGTTTCCCTAAGTTTAGCAAGAGGAGTGACATAGGAAAGAATACGACTAGGAAGACGATTTATTAAATGGGTAGCAATGAGAATCGCATCCCCCCAAAAAAACTTAGGAACATTGCAAGTGAATAGAAGGCCACGGGCAACCTCAAGGAGATATTTATTTTTGCGTTCAGCAATCCCATTCGTAAGGGAGGTAGAGTCTCAAGACTCATTATTCTATCTCGAACTTCTTCAAAGGCAGCATCAAGTCCAAGGAGAAATTTAAAAATTCGTTTTTCTTCTTTGATTTTTGCGTAGAGAGCAGCATCTTCAGCACACTTCCACTCATGCGGTTCATATAGAGTTAGCTGTTGCCATTGAACAATCAAGTCAGTGTAATATTGAGTAATTGATAGATTACCTTTCTTGAAGTCATGGAGAAACCGTTCTATCTCCAGTACAGCAGCCTTGTTTTTTATGGAAGCAAACATATCTCGTGCAACATCCCACACCTCCTTGGCTGTTTGAAAAAATGTGAAATGTGCATTATTTCTATTGTCATCGAATTTATTAACCATGCTTGAATCATAGAATTTTCTGCCTCCTAACTTGTGAACTTGTCATCAGTGATAGTAGGTTTCTGGACAGCACCAATTAGGTAGCCATATTTTCCTTTTCCCATGATGTACAGACACACACTAGAGGACCACTACATATAGTTTTCACCATTGAGTCTGTGGATGGTGATTGAAGTAGGGTTAGCATTGGATATCCCTGACTAGTCAGAAGAACCAGTTGCTACGGTCATGGCAGACGAGTTTGAAGACCCAGTCATCATAGCCATGGCAAAGGGGTGGTTGATTGACACTGTCTGGCTGTTTTGGCCGTCAAAATTCAGGCCCATACCAGACTGTATCATGGCACTCTGATACCATGAAGAAACTGATGCAAAATTGCTATGTTTTATTCAATGTTGATAGGGAGTTAAATAGATACATCGGTCTTGACCTAGCAGATCATCCAGCAATCATTCAAATGATTAGGCCTAGATCTTAGGAATCAGAATAATGATTAAAAGATAAGAAAATCCAATCAGGATCTCAATTTTAAATTCAAACAGCAGTGGACTAGGTCTATGACAGAATAAGTGAGCAATGAACTAGGGTTTTTTGGCCCAAGCCCATTAGGGTTAAGTCACCAAAAGATTAAAAAAAATCAAAGCCTACGAGAAGTCTCACATGACTATGGTATAGTAGTTAACTTTGATAGTAAGTTGCTGAATTGTGTTGCATAAGGATAATTGAATGAGCTAGAATAACTGGCCGCTTTAAATATATGCTTTTGAAATTTATATTGCAAGTCTTATTAAAGGAAAGAAAGAAATTTATATTGCGAGAAGGGGGTGGGTGGTTTTGGGCTAAATATTGAAGCAGCAGTTAGCCGCAAAAGAATTTTGCTGATTGAAAATGGAGACATTTTTTTTTTCTAGTTTTACATAGTAATACTGACAAATTGTACATCCTACTTTGTCCAAGTTTTCAAGTACATGTTCAAAGTGAGGAGTGGCTTATAGGATGCCCTATATCTGGGACATGGTACCAACTTCGTGTCCTTCCACTATTTCAATGGATCCAACACTAAACCTTTCTCACTTTGAGTTTGGGGACGTTGTGGTCAAAAGTTTGGAAGTAACATAGGAAAACCAAATGGCAGCTTGTTAGACCCTAGGGGCCTCATAGGATATACAAGCTTGTCGGTATTGTCCTATTGTCCAGGTACCGAAGGTAGAATTGGTGACCAACCTCATGTATGCATTGACTATTTTTACTTTATCTCTCTTTCTGTTAAAATAAATTCTTCTAGTTCCAAGGGCATCTCTGTGGGGGACACCATTATTTTTTTGGAGGTTTGTGAGATTTGGTTCGGTGCATTCTGAAAAAAGTTAACTGCCATGTGTCCTGACGTAAATATCATGCCAGGTAAAGGAACGTGCTGTAGAACTTGCTAAAGCCATGGAAAATGAAGATGGTGTAGCAGGCGCCGTGAAAGCATTTTACAAGCAGCTTCCTCGGAAGAAGTCAGAGGCAGAGGCAGAGGCAGAGCCAACGCCTTCAAGTTTATTTTCTATAAGTAGATGTTTTGGTTGTTCTTGATTTAATGTAAATTGTTCAGGGCCCACCTCATTCCATCTCTATTTTTAAATCACGATATTGATACTACAATCATAGGATGTGCTCAGCCCTTCATCCTTACCATAAGGTTACCAAATGCTGCGTATGCTCAATGCTTTTATTAACAAAATTCCATTTTAGTGTTAATGCATGTAATTATTCTAATTCAGGATGACTGATGTTTTATAATACGAGCAGGTGTTGAAAGGTTTTGTTTTTGTCATCCTCGTTCTGTATTTACCAATAGCTTATCTCTGGGAGTATTATTAAGTTGTACATCTTACATCCGTTCTTCTTTAAATTATTAAGTTAAAAATAATTAATGACGTTAAAATTTTTAAAATGTATCCATTAAGTTAAAAATATTTGAAAAAAAAAAAAGGAAAGGAAAGTGGAATAAATAATTGGAGTGAACATTTTTTGTTGTTGGAAAAGGACATGAAGGGTGAGGGGGGCAAGTAAGGAGTGGGCAAATGCGAGGAGTGGGTTAGCCCCATAACCTCCCAATTCAAAGTGAGTTGCAGAGCAGTCTGTGGTCAGAGCATTCATGCCATCCATTATTACTGCCCAGCTTCACCTGCTCTCATTCCCTTTTTCATTGGTCTCTTCTGCCGTTATGCTCCTCAATCAATGCTCTCTCTCTTCTGTTTTTTATGCCTCCATGAAATATTTCCTCCCTCGTCTCCTAAATATCTGCAAATATTAAAATATTAAAAGGTTAAGCCTACAGTGGGCAAAATCGCTATGATGTTAAATCTTTAGTGGCAAATTTGAACTCAAAAGTAATTTCCGGTGCCTAACGATTTTGAATGAATTTCTAAAATGAATTTGCACCTTAACCCAACATTAAAATGTAGGTTAGTGTTTACTTCCCCCCTTTCCAATCCTTCCCATTTCTCATGCATTGGTTTTTTTTTTTGGGGGTCATGACTCACATTTTCATTGTACTTTTACAAAGCGTCTAAACTTAAGACCTCATGCTTTAAAAAGACTTAATGTGTATGTTTGGTGTCATTGAGTTACGAGGCTTGGCCATAGATTAGTTTGAATTTATAATTTTAATTGTAATTTTGTTTGTCTTGTTTTTAATTTTAAGAGTATATTTAGTTTTTGTCATTCATTGTGATGATTGGTGAAGGATAAGATAAAAATGAAAAGAGATATTTTTTAATAAAATTAAACACATATTCCTTTGATTCTATTTACAACTTAGAAAGAATTTTTTTTAGTCTTATTTATAAATCAAATCATTAAACTAGTTGTTTTTTATATAACGATTTTGCATCACTAGGTAATGTAATACTCCTTTGGTACTCAATATAGTCATTTTTAACTAACACAAAAGCCAAAAAAAAAAGTTGATGTCTTAAAAACATTTTCTTTCTTTCAAATGAAATCTTAACATAGTTAACTATAGTTTGATCCAATTTTAGTTTTGATTCCTGTAATTTCAAGTCATTGATTTTGATCATATAGTTTCATAAAGATTTAATTTGAGTTTAAGTATAGGGACCAAAATTCAAATTTAATTAAATTATAAAGACCAACAATGATATTAATCCAATCCAAAACTTACTAGGGATAATTTTTGAAACAAAAACATTAATTATTCTTAAAATTCTACAAAATTTACATATATTTTAGAAATTTTTTTAAAATATGATCTATATTTTGTAATGGTGGGGAGTACTTGTTTAACATGAAATTCTTGTATAGCGGTAGATTAATATGAAGCCTCCTGTTTTTTCAAAATTCCAAATACATACACACTACTTTTTCCCTCCTATTAATGGTCTCTTGTATCCATGAAGTGTGTAACTGAAAATGGTTGGTTTTAGTCAAAATGTGATTTTGACGAAAACAAACTGAGAATCTTAAAAGCCCATCTTAATGGAGTTATAAAAACAACAGAAAAGCAGTCTTCTATATACAGAATTATAAATATTTAAAATTAATTAATTTTATAAAAGTAAAGCTATCTCCAAAGGTGGCAGGGGAAGTGATACACAGGGCCTGTTTGAGATCATAATAGAAATTTCCTACAAACACGTTTTATGTAAACTGAGACAAAATTCTTCTCACATATTTATATCATATTCCGTAAATTACTATTAAAAAGTTATTTATAAGCTGTTCTAAATGGTTTATAGTGGGGAAGGAGAAGAAGTTGGAAGGGGCAATAATTATGAAGACAAGAAGCCAAAGAAAGTCATGAAACGGCGAAGTTGTCAGATTCAACTTGCGAACTATGGAGTTGCATCATGCTAAGATTAAGATGGAATGAATAAAATGTTTTGTTTGGGAAACGCAAAATGTCTCTTATCTCTTCTCTTCCCGCTTCCCAAGCCCATACGCCTCTCTCTATTTATTGGTCACACTCCATCGCAAACAGCCTCAGCGATTCTGAACTGCCTTTTTCCGCTGTTCCCTTCACAGAGTATTGACATGGAAGATGAGGAAAAAGTAGTCCGCAAGGTCGGAGGAGGAGAAGAAGACTCTCGAGTTTTCCAGTGTCAGTTCTGTTCGAGAAAGTTTTACAGCTCTCAAGCTTTGGGAGGACACCAGAATGCCCACAAAAAAGAGAGAACGGCTGCGAGAAAGGCTAAAAGGGCATTTGAGTGTTCATCTGCCTCTTTTGCTTCTTCTCTTCCGCCTCCAATGCCTTTTGGTGCTCCCACCCATCAAATGGGTCTTCTGAATCCTACCGTGTTCCTCGCTTCAAACCTCGGTCACTTCCAAACGCATCAGATTTTTGACCACTTTGGAGCGAACGTTGCGCCTAGATTTGGCGGGAATGCTGTGTTTTATGAGGGAAGCTGTTCGAGCAGTGGGTTTTGTGAAGATGTCGGCGAGAGAGGCTTGGGGAATTGGCGCAGGAACATGTCATTGACAAACGACGATCACGGGATTGGCATAATGAGTCATTGTAAAGAGAAAGATCAAACTCTTGATCTGACTCTTCATCTATAGATTCCTTTTTCCTTTTGTTCTGGCAGGGAAGAGGTTGGGATGAAATAGTGGAGGCTAAGAGTTGTTTCTCATAATCTGTACTCTGCGTGGAAGACAAAAGCCTTGTTCTTTTTTTTAAAAAAAAAAAGAAAGATGACTGATGTTGCATTGATTGAGAATGAGTAATAAATTTCAATTCAGGCAGGTGTTCTTCCAAAGAGGAAAAACTTGTATGGAAGGTACTCTTGTTAGTTGAAACCAGACATTCTGTGTATCATGTTATGATTTTCAGAGTACCGTGATGAAAAGTACTCAAAAGTCAATCCTCCCTTCTGTGAGCACTTTGCTTATTTGGGCTTCTATACATAAAAGGAATCGGGCTTATTTGGGAAGCCCGACAATTTGACCTGTATTGTCAGCTCTGCCTAAAACTTAATGATCAAAATTAGAGAAACAGTAGTTTGAAGGTTGAGCTCATATGGGTCAAGACTCTCCACTTCAGAAGAAGCCGGTTTTCATTTTTGTTGTTGGGGAAGACAAGAGCCTTTTTTTTTTAAAAAAAAAGAAAAGATGACTGATGTTGCATTGATTGAGAATGAGTAATAAATTTCAATCCAGGTGTCCTTCCAAAGAGGAAAAACTTGTATGGAAGGTATTCTTGTTAGTTGAAACCAGACATTCTGTGTATCATCGTTATGATTCAGAATACCATGATGAAAAATACTAAAAAGTCAATCTTCCCCTTTGTGAGCACTTTGCTTATTTGGGAAGCCCGACAGGTTTGACCTGTATTGTCAGCTCTGCTTAAAATTTAATGATCAAAATCAGAGAAACAGTACTTTGAAGGTTGAGCTCATATGGGTCAAGACTGCCCCCTTCAGAAGAAGCAGGTGTTCATTTTTGTTGTTGAGAAAGCCCATATGGGGCCTTGTTTTGTGGTTTAATTCCATTGGGTCCAAAAGCCCAACAAGGGATCTCATCGCCTCATCTCTCATCAAACATTTTCATGATGGCTTTCCCTCTATTATGAATATCAAGATGCTTGCATGGAAGAGCACAAGCAAAGGTTTTTAAAAAGAATGAAGGGGTGGTTGGGGGGTCACATGGGAACAGAGTTGAGAAGTAAAGAGAAATGAATGGATAAGAGTCATAATGAATGGATCGAGGTGGCAAAAGCTGGCATTTGTCTCTCACCCGGCCACCCTCATATATTCCCCAGTACCCTTCCATGCACCCAATGTCCCACTCATCCGTCCCTCCATCCATCCTCACATGTTTCTTCGATCTCTCAATCATTTCCTCTTCCTTTTCTTTTCTTCTTATCTATTTACATAATTCATTTCAAACTATACAATATATATATGTATATATAATACCCCCCCCCTTTTAACAACGTTCACCCAAATGGCAGCCACACAATCATCTCAGGCGACTTTGCCTAAACAAAACTTTCATTAACAACGTAACGTTCATCATATATACATTCTGTTCTGTACCATGTTTGTTAATGATGATGTCCACCAACACATTATGAGCCTCCCACATTCCACGCCAATGACAGCGCCTGCTGTTTTAATTCTCCCGTTTATTTAATCCCAATATTCTTCCTCATCACTCCCATCATTTGCTAAATTACTCCTAATCATTGGTTTCATCATGTACTACGTAGTGCCTTCCATGTCTTCTTTTTTTAACACGTACAATTGACTTCTTCCACTCTTGTTTTCATCCTCCGATCCAGCGGTTTTTCATTCTTCAAACCAAGGGAATCCTGCTGGCCACATATATCCTTTCATGTACTCACCTCCATCTCAATGTTCTTTCAATTTTTAATTTCTTATATCTTTTCTAGACTTTTTTTAAAAATAAATTAACTTATGAAAAATATATAATGAGTACATGCATGTGATTCACTTCTCTCATCCATCATCCCTTCTTTTCTTTCTATTTTCTTAAAAACTCTGTGAGAATCATCTTCATGCAGCGCAGACAAAAAGGTTCTCTCTCTCTGTCTCTGCGCACATAGTATTAAATTGTGTAGGATATGTTATTTTATATACGTATCACATATATGCATGTCCTTAAGAATACACACGCCTGAATAAGGGATTGACACGTACCAAGCTACGCATTCTATCTATGCATAACTTGTGTTGCTGCATTATGGACACTTATTTCAGCAGGAACCTAAATCTCAATTCACTGCATAGATGAGAAATTAGTTTCTTCCGTTGTACCTGACTTCCCATTACTTCTGCACCTTATATATAAATATATTCAGAATATGTACCATTTATTAATTCATTGGTATGACCGAAATTTCCGACGGGAAGCACGCAAGTATATGCGGTCATCAATTAATCATCACCACGGATTAAGTGTTTTTATTTTAATTATCTTTTGTACTATTTTTATAATCATACCTACCTATATATCATATAAATGGCATGTATATTAAACAAGCTAGGCACCACAACATGCATATTCATATTATATACGAGCATGTTTCTTTTGAGAAAGAGCTAATCGTAATTATATTATAGATAGATAAGTGCACTAACTAAAAATGGAGCTTTGAAAGAAATTAAAGTTAGTTGTTTATAATACGAAGCCGGTTCACATTATGCACTATTAATTAATTAGGGCAAAGTTGTGTTAGGCTCTAGCTAGATTCCTGATGAGTTTAATTAGCAAATAAATTAGATATTGTTTTATTGGCATGTGAAAGGGTTAGGGTGTAACCTGTGGGAGATAGCTTGTTCACATGTCACTACCTAATAAGTATTGTCTTTTCCCTGGTGACTATTATTGTATGGAGCTGTTACGTTGTTTTGCAATAGAAGTGAAGTGTCTTATTAATTAAATTTTGCAATCATATACTATAATTAACCCCATTCAGAAAATTTTGAGCAACTTATTATTAATTAAATTGGTTTCTTCCCAATCCAAACTTCCAGCTATAACAACCAGCCATATGCGTTCCTGAAACAAGCAACGATGTCTACAAGTCTACAACATATGCTTCAACTCTTACGTTATTGTGAATTACGTTAATTAATTAGTTAATTAAGGAGGAAGCCATCAAACATTACCTATCAGGAACTTAATTCCTAAGGCATTATAACCATCATTTGAATACGTCATCCACATTTTATGTTTTTAAACTTTAACTACACGTTTTAATCTGGTTTTAAATAATCTATTCTTCTAAAACTAATCTATATCAAAATTCGTAGAGATGGTTGATACATTATTAACGATCAAATAAATGTACAATGTAATTCTTTTTAAGAGTGTTTTATTATGCATATTAGCGTTTTTTTTATAAAAAAAAAATTGTGTGTGTGTGTGTGTGTGATTATAGCAGACATATGTAGAATTATGATCAGCATATGACTGGGGATGTAAGGGAGTCAAGCCTTTTATTTGCTGGGGATTGCGTTTTACGTACGGCTTTTCCTTCAAAGGCAACCTCATAGTTTCCTTTTTTTTTATTAATATAATTAATCATCCGATATCTAATAGGGAAAATGACAATATTAATCAGAATTAAAAAATTCTAATTATTGAAATCTCATAAAAGAATCATGGTCCTTGTGAATTGCCAATCAGGACGTACCATGCATATTTTTTCAATTATTCAAGATCTGCAGCCACTAATAATGATCTTAGAGGGTCTCCAATTACTCCTCCGGTCCTAATTATAAGACCCAATTGACTTATTTGGGGAGATTAAGGAAGTAAGTTAAGTTGGTTATTTATAATAAATAAGTGTTGTCATTCCTAAAATATCCTTGCTAATTAAGTATAGTGGCTAAAACTATCATTATTAGAAGGATTATCTTGAAAAAAATGCATAAATATAAGAGACAAAATGAATTAGGGTCTTATAATTAGGACCAAATAAAAAGTCAAATTGGGTCTTATAATAAGGACCGGAGGAGTATCATTTTTCCTATATAATAATACTCCTCCGGTTTTTAAGATAGGACCTAATTTTTTTGAATTAGTTTTGGTCCTAAATATAAGACCCATTTCTTATATTTATCAATTTTCTCTAAATTACTCCTATGAATACTCCCTCAACCATAATCAAATAGAAGAGGGAGATTGTGAATTAAGAAAGATAATTATGGTGTTTTAGGAAAAATGAGTCACTTTTCTTATAATTAATTAACTTACCTAATTTCCTTAATCTAATCAAATTAATTAAATGGGTCTTATATTAAGGATCGGAGGAGTATTATTATTATTGAATTCAATTTGAGTATGGTGGAGTCCAATTAGAAGTAATTTTTTTAACATGATCTTTTCCATTTATAATAACCTCAAACTCTCATTTGTGGGGAAAATTGAGAATTTTTCAGCGAGACTCAACTACCGTGGGCATGTATTGATATATATTGGTATTGCTTCATTCTCTATTGATTTTTGTCCAGAAAAATCTCTATTGATTTGAGTCAAATACATTGTTTTTCACAACTTTTCCACATATTTTATTTAGCGTAAGCTACTTTTTATGGTTCATTAATGAAGGTCCAAGACCCCATAAATCGAATAGCCCAAGCAATTAGCGAAGGATTTGAATGTGACATTGTACATTATTTAACAAGGTGTTGTGTGTTTAATTTGAATTTCCTGCATAAAAATTCGTTTCGAAAAATAATTATCGATGCTAATGTGAACTCCTCCGTCATCATTGGTCAATTTTATATATATATATATATATATATCCATGCATTACTTTTGAACGCCTTCTCTTTTTGAAAAAATTGATCCGCATCTTTATACTCCTATACTCCATGCGTGATTACTTATTACTTAGTCAAACAGCTTAATTATAAATTAGTCGATTAGGATTTATAGCGCAAGTTTTCAAAGTTGGAAGCTTGAATCGTGGGAAGGCAAGGGATTGTAAGTAATTAAGTACGAGAATCAACCCAATTGTTTATTTCTTTGATCACAAATAAAAGAATAATTAATAGTACCTCCCATGTGGAGTATCTTACGTACATGTCTGTGTTTGTGGCATATATAGGAGAATTCTCTTCTAATGTTCACTCGTAAATAAGTCATACATTAATATATATGACATTTCCGAGTCAAGCTTCAATAAAGAAAAACATATATTTTTTTTGGTTGATTAATTACAAGGTGTCCTCATTAGTTTGTTGCAAATGCAGGGCATAGTTACGCCGACAATGAAAGGCTATATATATATTAGCCTATAAAATAAAACAATCGTGAATAGAACCTATTTCAATTAATTAGAGACACTAATTTGTGTTTTTTTTAAAAGTAAATTGCCTTCATTTCACTTAAAACTACTTAAATTAAATTACACATTTTTCATAGTAAAAGAATATAAATTAGATGTATGTAACTAAATGCATTGCTCAGAACCACAGTATAGGCCAACATTATCATTGCTGGAGCGACCATAATTTCATGGCTGTTAAAAACTAGAAGGTCGATTAGAAATATTTCACATCATCCCAGGTGCATAAGCCATTTGGAAATACTACCTCTGGTCCTTAATATAAAATCTCGTTTAATTTTTATTTTGGTTTTAAGTATAAGATTCTAATCTATTTTGTCTCACATATTTATGCATTTTTTTTCTCAAGGTAGTTCTTCTAATAATAATAGTTCTAGTGAATACATATTTATTAGCAAGAATATTTTAGAAAAAACAACACTTATTTATTACAAATAACTAATTTAACTTATTTTCTTAATCTACTCAAATTAATCAATTAGTCCTTATATTTAGGATTGGAGGTAGTAATATTTTTGAGTAAGTAGTGAAATGTTTTCAGCTAGCTAGGCTTCTAGTTTCCAATAGTCAAGAAATTACTGTAAGTGAAGTTAGAAATAAGTTTGTTTCTTTGGCCCAAATTTCCTATTATTGACAAAAGGACAAACATAATAGGAAGTGAGACCAGAGAAAGAAAATTTTTTATAAGGTACTTCTCTAATCTAAATGTAAGTAAGGCCGCTATATAGTATATATAAAATGGATTTTTCGTACATTTAAGACTGGATGAATAATATGCAAATGATGGATGGAGGGATGCATGGCATACTAAAACTGTGGGACCATTAATTAAGTTGAAAGTGATGATATATATATACTAATTGATATTTTTCCAGTCTTAAATATAAGACCCATTTTATAATATAATTTGTACCACATAATAGGTTTTATATTTAGGACCGAAGGAATATAATATGATCATGACAAGGAGGCATGACTTAGGGAAGACGTCCCCTTAATTAGCCCTGAGAAGTGAGAAGAGTATATATTCTGCTGCGTGTTTAACACTCATGATTTTGTCAAAGAATGGTCTCTCGCTTTTAATAAATCATTTTCAACCCCAATTCCTCCTTCATCTCATACGTACCACTTCCATTGTCAACCTCATCCATGTGAACGTTCACATAGCCCAATTGGACCATATATAGAGATGTTTGACTTATCGATTATAAGTTATAACAAAACATATCTTGATCAATTCATGATTATATTGAATAAATAAATCTTTGAAGGTTAAAGAAACTTTTTACCGTTATAACTACTTGTATATATGGAAGACCAAAACAAAGGTGGGAAATCAAATCAAAGGTGAGATCTTAAGGTCACAAGCCATGATCTTCATCCATAATCATGGGACGCACAATCTCATATTTGCGTGATTATTGTGATTCGTCACTATGTATCTATCGTCCAATTATATTTTATTATTTCTTTTATACTACCTCCGGTCTTTAATATAAGACTCTGTTTGACTTTTATTTTAATCCTAAATATAAGACCCTAATCTCCTTTGTCTCTTATATTTATGTATTTTTTCAATGTAGTTCTTCTAATAATTATAGTTCTAGCTAATATAGTTTATTAGTAAGGATATTTTAGGAAAGACAACATCTATTTATTATAAAAAACTAACTTAACTTTTTTCCTTAATCTCCTCAAATTAGTCAACTGGGTGAACCGGAGGTAGTATAATCATTGCAACTGGACCGGAGCGGCAATATATATAAATTATAAAATGCAATATGTGGCTAACATATACATAGAAACTAATATGGTATGTATAAGTTAAACCAAAAATGGTCTACATATACGTATACAAAAATAGTCACGCTCATATATATGATATATTATAGTAATAGAAAGGTGAGTGAAGAATAATGCATGTGAGTGTGCATTAGTTATAATATGCATCCAAGTGCGTGCCTGTGATGATGTGGTAGTTGAAATTAATAATATTTGCATCGCCATTTTTGGGTCAAACCTAATCTTAACTCTTCTTTCATTGTTGCTGCCCCCTTCGGCCTTCGCTATTCTTCACATTATCAAATCTTTAAGACGTGAAAGCCTGCATTATATTTTTTTTGGCCTGCATTATATTGCTTCCTCTTGTTACATATATTAATAAATTATTCCAAAGTATCATTCTAGATTTGTTATTTTCCTCAGACTCAGCGAAGGGTCACTTGGTTAATCATATGCATTTGTAAAACATATGTTCATGTATATGATGTCTAACAAATTTGATAATCGAGGGAATAAGAGAAATGAATGAAGATGATAATATGATTAGCGCGTTTTAAAGTTTTAAAGCAGAGATGGAGACAAAACCAATGAATGACCAATTAAGGCATAAAACAGAAGGCAGCTAGCGGAGAAAAGAACGAAAAGTATAATCAGAGGGACCTTTATTATTGACGTAACAGAAGCAGCAAATCATCAAAGAGCCAAAATTGAAGAACTTGAAGAGGACAGTAAGAAGCATAAATCAAGCAAGTTGGTGTAACACGTTCATCACAAGCATGCATGTTGCTCGTGTAATTAATTTAATATATTAATTAATAATAAGTTGGCCGTTCTTAATTTTGTGACCAACACTAAAGTCATTAACCCCTTTCTTTTATGTGGGCAAAATTTGATACAAGCCCTACACGTACACTTCGCTTTCTTCATCTGATCATTGATGCCCAAAATTCAAAAGCAACAAAAGTGCCTACACTACTGATCGATCTGTTAATTTTAGCTTCACTTGCATCTTCATTCAAACGCAAAAACACAGGGCACCGTTTGTGAATATATATGTGGTGTTCATTAATTATCTGATACATATGGTACTGCAAGCTGGTGAAAAATAACAGCAAATTAGTAATTAAACACTATAGATTATTTATATCGGAGATATATATTATTATGGGTCGACATACGTAAGTGAAACGATGGATGGATAAATTAAACTGCATATAAGCATGGTGAGTCCTAATCAATTAATTAGATTTTGGTTTTGCTAAAAATGTGATGTGACTGCGTAAGAGTGATGATCACTCTTTTAATTTGAAACTGATGCTTTTCGTGCACGTATCAAAAGCCTCTCTTTAAAATTCAAGACATTCTTTTGTTTTGCAAGGCAAAAAGCGCAGCCACATACACCCAGAATTCCCCATCCTATATACTACAAATCGAATTGTATTATTCATACTAACTCATAAGAATATAATTAATTAGTGAAACTGAAAAGTTTCTTGATTATTAAAAAAAAATCAAGAATCACATTGGGAATTAAACTCATGCACAGTAAGCACTTGGCCAACTAGCTGGCTGTCAATTCTGCTTTAGTAAATGAGGAAGGAGGGGTCATGCATGCTGAGAATTCTTTCTCCTTTTTAGCAGCTTCTGTTACAATAAAGGTTCAGATCATTGAAAAAGGATTTAGATCTTTGAGCCTTCTATTATTTACCAATTAATCAATCCTTTCAAATTATTTTTAATTTCTTAGAAAATTTGTTCTCAATATATAGGTCAGAATCAAGATTGCAGAAGGCTTTTACATATCTCGTAAATGAAGTATATGGATATTATTACTGCTGTCATTAAATGTTGGAAGGCTCAAATAAATTAACTGAGCCAGGCAAATTCACCCAACAGCGGCCACGACGACGGGTAAAAACTATAGTGCTAGTATGGTGGATGCGGAATTCAGTTCAATGTTGTATTTCCATATGCATCAATTTTTATGAATTACATCCATCATAATTATCATATATGTAAATAAAGTCTAGGCCATTTGCGCGCGCGGTCGCACAAATATATATATTTGCAACAAATAAATATGGTACGTACGTGCATGTTGAAATCGAGTAAAAAATATTTACTCAATTAATTGAAGACCTAACCCTGCATTTCAAATTTTCTTCTGTCACTTGTGAATACATATATAATATAATAGAAGAGAAATAAAATAAAATATATCTCACATGCTAGAATACTTTTTTTTTTTCCAGTTTTTGAAATATGAATAACTTTAATTTGATCGCTCTTCCTGCACTTAATTTGCTTTCTAGTGGCTATTTACCAACTTTTATATTTCATAGAAAATTTGAATCCAAAATTTTATTATTAATAAATTATACATAACATGTAGTAAAAACCAAATTAAAAGTAATTAAGATAATTGATTAATGGGAATTCAGTATTTAATTACAATAAAATGAACGAAGGCTAGTGAATTATTTTGATATTGACTCTGATCTTTAATTCTTAGAGTTAAATTATGCATTTAGTCATTTAACTTTATATAAAATTTTAATTTGATCTTTTAATTTTAAAAAGTATATTTTAGTCATTCAACCCTCAAATTGTTAACAAAAATGATGATATTGAAATCTTAAATATTGATAAAATATTCTCAAATACTAAAATATTAAGTTTAATTTTTAAAATAACTATAATTGTTGCAAAAACAAATCATTCAAGCCTAAAAGAGATCAAATTAAAATCTTGTACAAAATTAAAAGACCAAATATATACTTTAGCTATTATTAGAATATAATTAAAATCTTGAAAATAAATGATTTGCCAAATGGGTAAAATAAATTTGCAAGGAAGGACAGGCTGTGAGCGAGGAGATAATAAGATTCGTAATTTCGTACGGTCGTATAAATCCACGTGGCATTATGGCAGCAGGCGACCTCCATAAGGCGGGTCTTTCCCTATAAAAGCCCACCCCGCGCCCCTTTCTTCGTCATTCCCTGCCCCGCTCAACTTCATACTCCCCTGTTTCACCACACACAGCACACAAGCAGCAATGCAGATCTCTGTTTCTCTCCAATTCTTGGCCCTCACCTCTCTGCTCATGCCCCTGCTTTTACCTGCCGCCATAGCCTACCCCGTGAAAAGGTATATTCTCCTAACTCCATATCATGTCAAAGCTTCCAAATCTGGCCAATCACTCTGTTTCTTGCCAGACGCCAACTTCAGATCGGATCTGGAAAATTTGAGTCCTTCATAATATCCTCTTATGTTCTCATGACCCTTCAGCTCAGTGTGCACAATGTGATTACCGGCCAGTTTTCTTAGAAAGCTACAGCAACTCATCAATCTATTGCCAGACTCTCTGCTTTTACTTTTTAGCTCCGAAGTCCAAATCACAAAACTTGCATGTTTCTGTAGTCATTGTAGCAACTATGATTTAGTGAGCCATTCCGGGTAATTAACATTATTTTACTTCTGCGCTGCCTTTTTCCAGGTTCAATGACTCTACGAATGAGCATGCAGTAAAAAATCCGGAGGAGATAGCCACTATGGTCGATATGTAATATCTCTCTCTCTCTCTCTCTTTCTCATCATCTTTTCCTTCCCTGTGCGAATGAATATTTAATCTCACGTGGCATGTGAGTGGTTGCATTATTTTAATTTGGTCTCGGGCTTAGAACAGGGAAGTCACATGGCCTTTCTAAGCCAATACATGATCAGCAATCAAAACCCACTAGCATCTAATGATCTATTAGTAACTGAGGCGAATTAATAACTTACCCTCATTCCACTTTCATGTCATTTTCTTCTCTTTCCTGGCCATTCACTTTAATAAAAACCCAGTCAAGATGGTCAGTGCGAGTTTTAAATGAAAGCTGCCATTTTTCCCTCTCCCATTGCTTTGCTAACAAGCTACTACTGCGTATACGTTCTTTTATAGTTCAATAAAATTTCCGTTATTGTCATTTCCCAAGATTCAAGCCACATTATTAGCACAAGCGACAAGGTGTTGTAAACCTCCCCTGACTGTAGTATAACTGATTAAGAAAATCAAGTAAAGAAAGATCTATAGCTGCTGATTGTCATCAGTTGGAGGCATTAATTCAGTGAAAATTCTCATTTATTGGAGATGAATGTAGGAGGAGGAGTAGAAAGGAAAAGAGTGATGGGGTGAAGTATCTAATACTAACTTATTTAGAGATATAATTGTTGCTTTAATTAAAAGCTCACGTTCTCGAGTTCCCTTTCAAGACTCAAAGGAATCAGCCGCACCATGTTCTTTGCAGAAGATGAGATCTCTTGAGAAGTTGCGTTATCGCCTTTGTATTCTATTTGCCAGCTTAACCACATGCTTCTGTCGCCTGATCCGGCCCTCCCGCTTTTAATTAATCTCTTCTCTCTTCCCTTATTTTCATCTATTACTACCTATTGTTTAATACTACTTCCTATATGATACTCTATCTACATCTTCTTCATTATTAAATTAATTATCGACATTTAATACCTTTTGCCTTCATCCATTCTTAATTTTGAAGCCCCTTCCTTCTATTCAGAGGAATCGGATAGGAATCTATGCAGTTCCCACGTCTTTCAACCATAGATGGTGTTACATGCATGAACGATTCCTTTGTCCACTCTGTCTCTCCAGCCTGAAGATACGATTTGTGTTTTCTGGGAAAGATAATTATTATTCAGAGATACTCTAATATGAATTTAAAAAACCCAACTTTTTACATTCATTTTTCATATATTTTCCCCAATAATATATCCTCATATTGTCTCCGCGAAAAATGCTCAAACCAAATTTCCATTCTTTTAATTAGAGGATGGCCACCGACACCCCAAGTAGAGAGGCAGAATCATCAGATCTTGTCCTGTGGAGGAGAACTAAGAAAGATCACCAGTCTCTAAAATCAGGAATATTAGTTCCCCATGCTACGTCTGCAATTATATCGTATGAGCATGAGGCTGTTAATAATGCAAATCATACTTAATATACAGTACATGATACTGTGTCCATTGTCGAGTTTAGTGTGTACATTTTATCTTGACTAATAATACAATGCTTGTCACATTAATGTGACTCGTACGGAATTTGCAGGAGCATACGCAATCATACGGAAAGAAGGAATTTGGGTTTCTTCTCTTGCGGGACGGGGAATCCCATCGATGACTGCTGGCGGTGTGACCGGAACTGGCAACGCCACCGGAAACAGCTGGCCAACTGCGGCATTGGGTTCGGACGCAATGCCATCGGAGGGCGGGACGGAAAGTACTACGTTGTGAGCGACCCGAGCGACGACGACCCCGTCAACCCAAAACCAGGCACCCTCCGCCACGCCGTCATCCAAGACGCTCCCTTATGGATTGTGTTCAAAAGGGACATGGTCATCACTCTAAAGCAAGAGCTCATCATGAACAGCTTTAAGACCATTGATGGCCGCGGTGTCAACGTCCACATCGCTTATGGGGGATGCATCACTATCCAATACGTCACCAACGTCATCATCCACGGCCTGAACATCCATGACTGCAAACCAACTGGCAACGCCATGGTTCGTAGCTCGCCTTCGCATTACGGATGGAGGACCATGGCTGATGGAGATGGAATTTCCATCTTTGGTGCGAGCCACATCTGGATTGATCACAACTCACTCTCTAAATGTGCAGATGGTCTTGTTGATGCTGTCATGGGTTCGACTGCCATCACCATTTCCAACAATTTCTTTACTCACCACGATGAGGTAAATCCTCTCTCTCCTCATTCTTCCATCCTGAGTCACTGAAATAAATGGGAGAAGTAATTAACGTGTGTCGATCATCCGTTGATACAGGTGATGCTTTTGGGTCACAGTGACTCTTATGTGAGAGATAAGCATATGCAAGTGACCATTGCCTACAACCATTTTGGGGAGGGCCTTATTCAGAGAATGCCAAGGTAAATCATATGGACTTGTCAAATGATGTATTGATGGTTTTAAACTGTGAGCTTGAATTAACAATGGAGGTTGGGGGTTGTGAAAACGCAGATGCAGACACGGGTATTTCCACGTGGTCAACAATGACTACACCCACTGGGAAATGTATGCAATTGGTGGCAGTGCAGATCCCACCATTAATAGCCAGGGGAACCGATACCTTGCCCCTCAGAACGCTTTTGCTAAGGAGGTAAATTACTCTATGATATGTGGAAAAAAGGGACTACGTATTTATTTGATAGGCCATTTCAGAAACCTTAAAAGTGGGAAAAATGATGTTGACAGGTGACGAAGAGAGTTGACACGGATCAAGGAGTATGGAAAAGTTGGAATTGGAGGTCAGAGGGAGACCTTTTGCTGAATGGTGCCTTCTTCACTTCGTCAGGTGCTGGTTCTGGAGCCAGCTATGCCAGAGCTTCAAGTTTATCAGCCAAATCATCTTCTTTGGTTGGTACCATCACCTCTGGTGCCGGTGTTCTTAGCTGCCGGAGGGGTTCTGCGTGTTAATACCAAAACAAAGATAGAATAACGAAAGAAAAAGGACAGAGGAAAGGAAGAAAGTAAAGTTCTCAATCTTTTTCCTCGTTTATTGCATTTTCTAGGTGTATTGAGTGAGTTTGCAACCATTTTGGTCACGTCTGTCCCCATTTAGATATTGTAAATGGGAAAGAAAAGGGTGTACATTTCTTTTAGTGTGTCAACTGTCATCAATTTGATAGCAATGATTGCTCACAAGAGGCCATTCTCCCAATTGCTTCACTTACTGAATTGAAGGGTTGTTCCCTTAATTTTAGAGGGAAACCAAATCTACTCTCATCTCTGCCCCTTTAGTCTATTTTCGTCTCCCCAGTTATATATAGTTTGATCTTGTCTACTTGCTCCCTGAACAATGTTTGTAAGCCCTTCATTTTAGAGAACACTTGGTTTGTCCCAAATGAATGGCTAAAATGGAGAAAAGGATGTACTCGTTGATGTTATTATTATTGAAATAGCTTCTTGTGTATCTGTTTGAATCAGCATTTCCTCCTCTTCTTATGAATCGCATTTATCGCGTGCCCTTTCTCAGTGACCTGTTTTAATCTCGTTGGAAACCCATTTGTACTTCGAATATTGCACATACTAGTCCGCCTGATGGTGTTTATACTGTAATTAATATCATTTTTAAGCTAATGTTTTATTCAACTGCCATCTGTAATATAACGTGTTTGGATTCATTTCATTGATATCGTCTTGATCAGACTGTAAACGCAAATACTTCGAACATGCTTATCAAGCAAAAGTTTCAGTGCCATCTCCACAAGATACTAACTCCAGAAAACGATCGGATCAAAGTTAATGAATCCATGACACTTTTGTTTGCCACAAGATCATTTCATCAAATTTCAACCTTTATAGAGCTTATACTGTTTATAAGACGTGGACACGAAACTTCCGTATGACTGATTCTTATAGCATTGTATGTGTAATACACAGAAATGTTTCTTTGCACCCATGAACAACAGAACAGATCTCCCCTTTCTAAAATGCATTATCTAGAAAATAATTACAATCATCCACCAGAAACGCGCTCAGAAAGACACATTATGAATAAGACTCAATTAGTTATGCAAAAGCTCAAAATGGGGTACCACTTCCACTTCTAGTTTCTGCGGGGCTGTATAAAGCAGACCTGTTTCTTGGTCTGTTCTCCTCCAACTGCCTCACAATTTCATCCATGCTGGGTCTAACTGAAGCCACAGGGGCACAACAACCCATTGCTAGCTTCAAAGCCTGAATCAACCCTTCTTCCATCGGACTTCTTATCCCTCTCAAAATCTCCACATCAAACACCTCCATTGTTGTCTCCTCCAAAACTGCCACTTTCACCATAGAAGGCAAATCTACGAACTCACTTCCTCTCCCACTTTTTCCAGGTTTCTTCCCGATCAAAATCTCCAACAGCAATATTCCAAATGCATAAACATCAGTTCTTGAATTACATTTATTCATCCTTTGAAGCTCCGGAGCCTTATAACCCTCAGACTTGGCAAGTGCCACCATTTCATCTGCTACTGCTGGAACCAACAGCTTATCAAGCCCAAACTCAGTGAGCCTGGCCACGAAGAAATCGTCCACAACAATGTTCTTTGATCTGACACTTCCATGTGTAATTGGAGAATCAAGTCCTGTGTGAAGATATGCAAGCCCTCTAGCTACTCCCAATGCAATCTTGTGTCGCCTAGCCCAGTTCATCACTGGTTTTCCTACTTTGATTTCTGCCGAAAACCAAAATTGAAAGAGAGGGATCAATTGCAAGCTATATGAAGCCTTCAAATCAGATTCCCTTGATATCAAAAGTCCAAACAAATAAAGTATAAAATGAAAAGACATTCATTAGAGATTAGTTCTTGCTACTACCTTCCACTTCAGACGTAACAGAGACTGCCAATAAGCCTCATACAATGCCATGATTGCAAATGAAAAAGGGGCAGCAATTATTTTTTATGCAGTAATAAATTTTTCAAGATTGTCAGACACTTGTCAATATTTTAGGACCATGATTTAAAACTTTCAGCTGCATTAGGTCGAGTGTTTTTCTCTGTTCCCATGGCATTTTGCAAGTCCTTGGTGTCTCAAATGTGATTGTTTTGAATCATTCTTCTTCCATAGAACGAAGATCAAGAATGAAATGCATAGGCATTTGCCCATGTAATGGACATGGCCATTCAACTATTTGAAAAAAGTAGCCAACTGAAGTACACATCATTAGAGTTCACGCACCCAAACTAAAGGACCAATCTGGAAATTTCCATTTTCATCATTTGCTCAAGTGCATGTTGAGCTAGAAGGCTTCTCAATAGTCCAAGATAAAGTTTCTCATTACTAACTTTATTGATGCAACCAAACCTGGTTCAAGATTTATTGTGGAATCTTGGTGTCAAATGAGCCTCATGAATATTATTGCTCCATAACAGTATTCATTAGTGTATTGTCCTAATCTCATGTCTCTAGAAGAGATCCTCTCCATAGAAGTTCAAATATACCTATGATAGCTTAAAAACATGCGACCAAAGTTAGCATGACCTTTTTCGCGAACAATTTACAATCGAAGTTATTCCCGTAGTGCCTCAGTTGAAGAAGAAATCTAGTTCTGGGATAAATGAAAAGACTATTCCCTTATATATGTTTTGAGCACGAAGGATTAAAATTCTAATAAGCAGTGAGACACTTGAAACAATTGGTTCACCTCGAGTTTTTGATGAATGTGAAATGGCCATGCAAGGAGTTACATTTAAAACACACACAAACAAGAAGGGAAGGATCCTATAATTACCATGGAGAAGATCATGCAGGGTCCGAAGAGGCAGATAATCAGAAATAAGGAGCTTCTCCCCTCTTTTCCTTGATAGAAAGCTCTCAAAGGAATCAAATTCTCGTGGCGAATTTTTCCCAGTTGCTTTATAACGGGCAAGCTTGAAGCCGTGTCCCTGCAGCAACCTTCTCTCAATAACCTCAATGCAATGGTCCCTCCATCAGCAAGCTTTGCCTTGTACACGGTCCCATAATATGTCTTCTCCATAACTTGCCCATTTGCATTCAACACATCGTCTAACGTCAAATTCTCGCCACCCTGAAATAACATAAGCTTGCTCTCACTGCTACCACCATCACCATTACTATTATCACCATTCTCCTCGTCCTCTTCCTCCTCCAATTCATCGTCACTCTCTCCCCTGCCCTTCCTCCTCTTGTTTTGCACATACCCAATCAGCAAAGAAACTAAAACAACACTTCCTGCCATCAGACTGATAACTATACCGGCGATAGCACCAGCACTTAGTCTAGAACTAGAATTTCCACCACAACCTCTCAAGGGTGGCCCACATAAGTCTGGGTTATTCCCTTCAAAAATATCCACACCAAACTTGGGTTCCACAAAAGTTGGCAAAACCCCACTGAAATTGTTGTGGGAAAGGTTCAATTTCTCGAGCCTTAGCCCATCTAAGCTCTGAGGAATCGAGCCTACAAACATATTACTACCCAAGTCAAGCTGTTTCAACCCACCAAAACGAGTAACGAAGTCTGGGAAATTCCCAGAAAAGTTGTTGTTGCCAAAATCAAGAAATCGCAAATTCTCGCAAGAACAATTTGGCAATGCTGGTTCTGGAATAGACCCAGAGAGCAAATTTCCATGGAGTCTGAGAGAAACAAGCCCATCGCACAGATTCCAGATGGACGGAGGCAAAGCTCCACTCAGAAAATTTTCACGCAAATCGATGTCGGAGAGGGAGGAACTATAGCCGAGTTCAAGAGGAATTGTTCCAGTCAAGGAATTGAAGTTGAGGTAGAGGCTCTGAAGCATAGGGAACTCAGAAAGCTCCCGGGGGATGGAACCAGAGAGATTAGCAGAAGGAAGTTGAAGAGAGAGCAAATGAAGATGAGGGTCTTTGAAGAGTGAAAGATTGGTCCAATGAGGAGAAGAGACGGAGCAGGAGAGAGAAGAGGCATTGGAGAAGACCCACTTGAGACCCCTCCATTGGCAAAGAGGTACAGAGGAGTTCCAAGAAGACAAAATGATATCCTGGGTGTTTCCCTGTAAGGATGCTTTGATTTGCCCCAAGAGAAGTTCAACGTCAGAGGAGGCAGAAGGAGAGGGAGAGACTGTGTAGCAGAAGAAGACGAAGGAGATGAGAGCATGGAGGGAGAAAATCTTGATGAAGGCCATGAGTGAATGAAAGTGGGAGTGGGAAGAGATATGAATTATGAAGGGAGGGAAAGTTGGTGGTGGGGGCGTGTTGTGTTCCATTCAAAGAAAGGGGCTCAATGTTGATTATAATACTGGGAAAGCTGACACACCGTTTGACTATAAGCAAGGCTCATTCGGAGACTGCATGATAACTCTGTCGCCTCAACTCACTGAACTCACTCAATGCTTATGATTACTTGTTATTATGACGGAATATCTTTAGGTTCTGAGATGACAAGATTCTGTTTCAGCTAAGTTCGGACTTTTTTCCCCATATGATGTTCAAGCTGGTTTCTTTATTTCTTGCAGTATTGTTTAGTTTTGATTATATTTAAACTCTTTATATTTTAAAATTTTAAAAAATAGAGGATAAAAATTAATATTAAATTACAAAGAGATGAATCTGAATGAAATAGTATATAGTAACATTATCAGAAATTCTTTCGTTATATTTTAATTTCCATGTTTTTTTTGTTGGTTTAATAAAATTTAGAATATTTGGAAGTTGTGGAAAACAAATCCTGATGGCACGCTTAGGTTGTTGATGATTTGAATATTGAGGATAAGAACGCATGCGTTCGTGTGCGTGGTTAGCCCTTGAACGGACTATAAGATGAGTTGGCTAATTCAAGTTTCAATATGGATCTGCTTCCTTCTGTATGTGTGTATCAGTTCGATCGCATCTATCATTAGACCTATCATTTTTATATATCAACTTGTATTAATAATTTATACTAACCAGTTGACTATTTTGAATAAATTAAAAAAATTAGTTAAGTAAGTTATTTGTAATAAATATGTATTGTTTTCTTTTTAAATATCTTTACTAATAATTTGTACTGGTTAGAACTATCATTATTGAAAAGACTATATTAAGAAAAATAGATAAATATAAAAGACAAAGTGTATTAAGATCTTATATCTGAGATTAAAATAAAAGTTAAACGAGTTCTTATATTAAGATTATATATTCAAGCACCTTTGAAAGAATTTTGTGTCGTGATATTTTGAATATATTACCAGATTCATTATATGATGATTCTTTTACATCCGCATGCGCAATCAAGCATCAAACGATTATGCTGCGGCTCCGAGGCGAAAATAATAAAAAACACAAACTCACCAATGGGATATAATTCATATTTTATGTCAAATATAGACTTAAAATACCAATGACATGTTTCCTAGGTATATTTTAAACATAATATGACCGACTCCATCCGTCCACCACAAAATTACAAATGGACTTTCAATAAAAGGAGAACCACAAATATTGTCGAAACAAATAATCTAATTAATTATATGTAAACAACTATTTTGACAAATACTCCCTCTAGCTTAGTTCATCAAACATAAGGGCTTTTTTTTTTTTAATAGGCATTAATTTGAATCTGTTTGATCATTTAATATTTTTTTATACTTAATTAATTATATGTCTCCCTCATCTTTTTTTTCACCCGTTCTTTTTCCCACTTATCCTCTCTATAAGTAACAGTATTTTAGAAAAATAAATTATATTTTTTACATATTGATCATCTTTAGCCCGTTTTTCTCTCTCAGGAGATAGATGTTGCATGGTAATAATATTTATATTAGGCTATCGTAGAATAATAGTCAGGAGAATAAAATGAAATAGTGCCATCACCCTTTTTGAAGGGTGATCAGTAATCAGAAGTCGCAAGAGCAGTCCATTTTAAGGAACACATGTAGGCATGTGTTGTTGATCATTTTATTTTTTAAGATTCAAAAATACAAATAAAAATCAGAATATTTAATTTAAATCCTAAAATACAAATATTTTAAATTAATTAAAATATTAATGTATTCCAACATTTTATCATATTAACTTCCAACATTTCTCCCTTGATCTGATTATTTTTCTTATAATCACTACTCCTTGCCAGAGAAAACTTATAAAGGTGCTTACAAATCACCTACCAACAGATCCTCACATTAATAGCAGAATTTGAACTCACAACCTTATAAATTATAAGTCGATTTCTTATCAATTGAACTAATTTTTAGTGGCTTCATATAATTTTTCTTAAAAACAAGTGAAATTTAGGCACAAGGGCCTAGAAGGAGGTCTCTTTTGGGCTTTTGCATTATGGGTCGTAATGTTGGAGAACATGCTCTTATAGTTTACGAGTACATATTCATTTTTCTGCAAAATATTGGGCTTGTGAACCACAGAGCCTAAATTAATAGTGAGTGGCCGAATGTTAGTCTGACTTCAGTATCACGACGAAGCACATTTTGAGATAAAATCACAAGCGAATGTGATACTCTTGTGATTAAGAAGCACAAGGGAGCCATTAGCTGCAATAATGAATGAGCCTTGGTTTCAGGGGAAATGACATAATAGTATGAGAATATGATTCTCTTCTTGTAGACTGTGTCTGTCTCATCGCAACCATTGCGCCCATCCTGCTTTCTAAATAATTTTGCCCATTGCTCCTTGTTTTAGAATCATGTACATTCACTTCAAAATGGATTCCTTTTGCTTCTTCACGTACATTCACTTCAAAATGGATTCCTTTTGCTTCCTGCATATTTTTGTTTAACTCTTGAATATTACTGATATGTGGTTGGGCAAAGAAATCACTCCTATATCAGACCTTATTACTTATAGCAGCATCGTGATGCAGCCGGTTAAGCAGCTAATTCAAATGAGTTGTGTTTGTCAACTCATTTTTGTATTATAAAAACATTATATTTAATCTTCTAGAGGTAGTGCTCACTGTTACTGTGTATTCTTTGAGTTGAAGCAAAATAGATTAAGAACTTCGCAGGGACGATTTTATGAAGGCAGGCCATGACGCTGATTACTAAGTGAACAAGCAATAGTAATGATGTTCAAAGGGGACGGGAATCTGTGCTTTGAATGCGACGTTGGAAAAGAAGGTAGGAAAATGCCAGAAAAGCAACGCAAATTAACAACTACCTACCGCGCTTCAAAATAAAGAAGTACTGGCAGCTCCTCCATCCAAGACCCAAAATGCATGTAAATACAACACACCCCATGTTGCTCTAGTGACTAGGTTGAGGAAAACAATGCAAAACCACATGTGACATCTGCCCATTCGTATAAAACGAGGCTTTCATACTCTATATAGCTTTCGAATTTCGATTTTCAGCTCCCCGCATGTGTCTGTATATGCATATTCATATATATATATATATATATATGTATATCAGAAAACAGAACCCCGAGGCCGAGGAGGGTGGTGGTGGTAGTGGTCTCAGTCTCCCTGCATATTTTATTATTAAGACATTAACAATCTCTTGTCTCCTACTTCTAGGAGTTATCATATTAAAAATCTGTTGTCCTCTTGCTCTTACTTGGTTACTTTTCCTCAAAGCAAGTATAGTGGTAATAAACACCAGCGTTTTCAGACTGTGAGTGGAGGGAAGAGAGAGAGGGCAATGCAAGGCCAAGCGTAGTGCTTGGGGCTTGGAGTTTTTGAGGCAATGCCAAGGCCGAGGCGGTTCTTGAGCAACCACAACGATCACCACCAAATGCCGAGGCAGCAATCTTTCTCACTTCTTCATCTTCCGTTCTTCAACCTTCCTTTTTCTGCTTCTTCCTCATCTTTCGTCTTCTTCAAACAATGAAGCTCGAGTTCTACTTTCATGGCTCCACACTTCCTCCTCCTCCTCCTCCTCTGTTCCTCCCTCTTTTTTCTCCGACTGGAACCCTTCAAATCCCAACCCTTGTAACTGGTCTTTCATCAAATGCTCTTCACAAAACTTCGTCACAGAGATAAACATCCAAGCAACTGAATTAGCGCTTCCTTTTCCTCCCAACATTTCAGCTTTTTCCTTTCTCCAGAAACTTGTCATTTCAGGTGCTAACCTTTCTGGGTTGATCTCACCTGATATTGGAAACTGTCCCGAGCTTATAACCATTGATCTTAGCTCAAATAATCTTTCTGGTGCAATTCCTTCCAGCATCGGCAAGCTAAAAAACCTCCAAAATTTGAGCTTGAACTCTAACCAGCTTACTGGGGAAATCCCCAAAGAGCTTGGTGATTGTGTTAGTTTGAAGAACCTTAATATTTTCGATAACAATCTTAGTGGAGTTCTTCCTGTTGAGTTGGGAAAACTTTCAAATCTGGAGGTTATAAGAGCCGGAGGAAACAATGGCATTGTGGGGAAGATTCCTGACGCTCTTGGGGATTGCAGGAATCTGACTATATTAGGTCTGGCTGACACTAGAATCTCTGGTTCATTACCTGCTTCTTTAGGTAAGTTAAGGTTGCTTCAGACAATTTCTATTTATAATACTATGTTGTCTGGTGAGATTCCTCCTGAAATAGGAAACTGCTCTGAGCTTGTGAACTTGTTTTTGTATGAGAATGAACTATTTGGTTCATTGCCAAAAGAGCTGGGTAAACTTCAGAAACTTGAGAAAATGTTGCTGTGGCAGAATAAGTTTGCTGGAAGCATGCCTCAAGAAGTTGGTAACTGTAGAAACTTGAAGATTCTTGATGTTTCTTTAAACTCTTTGTCTGGAACCATACCTACTACTTTTGGAAACCTCTCGAATCTTGAAGAGCTCATGTTAAGTAACAATAACATATCTGGTTCAATCCCGCCTGTTCTTTCCAATCTGTCGGAGCTCATACAGCTCCAGATAGATACTAATCAAATATCAGGTTCAATTCCTGCTGAACTCGGAAAGTTGAAGAAGCTTACTGTCTTTTTTGCTTGGCAAAATAAACTTGAAGGAAGCATTCCTTCTGAATTGGGTGGTTGTGCTAGCCTAGAAGCTCTTGATTTGTCATATAATACACTCACTGATGGCTTACCTCCAGGCTTATTTCAGCTTCAAAATTTGACAAAGCTTCTGCTAATCTCTAACCATCTTTCTGGGCCTATACCTCAGGAAATTGGTACATGTAGTTCTCTTTATTCGGCTCCGACTTTTGAACAACCAAATTGGTGGAGAGATTCCAAGAGAACTTGGTTTTCTCAGTAACTTAAACTTTCTTGATCTGTCAGAGAATAATCTTACTGGTTTAGTGCCAGTTGAGCTAGGAAATTGCAACAACTGCAAATGCTGAACCTTAGCAATAACTCCCTTTCTGGTGTTTTACCTCGTTCCTTATCTTCGCTCACAAGGCTTGAGGTTTTAGATGCTTCTCTGAATCACTTCTCTGGTGAAATTCCTGCTAATATTGGCCAACTCTCTTCACTTATTAGGCTTATTCTCAGCAGAAACTCATTCTCTGGATCCATACCCTCATCACTAGGTCTTTGTTCAAGTCTTCAACTCCTTGATCTCAGTAGCAACAATCTCTCAGGAAGCATCCCACCGAAACTGTTGATATAGAAGCACTTGACATTGCTTTGAATTTGAGTCACAATGCATTATCTGGAGTAATCCCACCACAGGTTTCTTCTCTAAATAAGCTTTCTGCTCTAGACCTTTCCCACAACAAGCTTGAAGGAGATTTGGTGGCTCTTTCAGGACTTGAAAATCTTGTTTCTCTCAACATCTCCTTCAACAAGTTCACTGGCTATCTTCGGACATCAAGTTATTCCATCAATTGTTACCAACAGATTTGGAAGGAAATCAGGGCTTGTGTCCAAGTGGCCGGGATTCATGCTTCATTAGCAATTCTGCAATGGCAAAAGCACAAATGAAAGTGATTCTAAAAGAGCTGAGAGAATCAAATTGGGCATAGGATTGCTAAGTGCCTTCACCATTGCACTGGCAATCTTTGGGATTCTTACAGTGGTTCGAGCAAAGAAAATGGCTCAGGATGATAACGATTCTGAGATGGGAGGGGATTCATGGCCTTGGCAGTTTACACCATTTCAAAAATTAAACTTCTCCATCGATCAAGTTCTAAAATGTCTGGTTGACTCTAATATGATAGGAAAGGGATGTTCAGGTGTTGTTTATCGTGCAGAACTAGAGAATGGTGATGTCATTGCTGTGAAAAAACTATGGCCAACAACAACGGCTGCTAGATATGATTGCCAACGTGACAAGTTGGCAGTTCATGGCAGAGGAGTTCGTGATTCCTTCTCAGCTGAGGTTAAGACCCTGGGTTCCATTCGACACAAGAACATTGTGAGGTTCCTTGGTTGCTCT
Source organism: Neltuma alba (assembly GCF_004799145.2). Lineage (NCBI taxonomy): Eukaryota > Viridiplantae > Streptophyta > Magnoliopsida > Fabales > Fabaceae > Neltuma > Neltuma alba. The sequence continues at coordinate 671 of NW_021637142.1, read as the reverse complement.
TGGAATCGAAATACTAGGCTACTTATGTATGACTACGTACCAAATGGGAGCCTGGGAAGTTTGCTGCATGAACGAAGTGGTGGAAACTGCTTGGAGTGGGACATCAGGTATCGGATATTACTGGGAGCAGCTCAAGGCTTGGCCTATCTTCACCATGACTGTGTTCCTCCCATTGTCCATAGGGACATCAAGGCCAACAATATCTCATAGGTCCTGATTTTGAGCCATACATTGCAGATTTTGGGCTTGCTAAACTTGTTGATGAGGGAGATTTTGCAAGATCCTCTAGCACACTGGCAGGTTCCTATGGCTACATTGCTCCTGGTCAGTACGATGGTCCTAAAGTTCATCTCTTTATTTTTGTTGGTCTTTAATGCTAACATATATTTATCATTTACCACTAACTGCTATGCAGAATATGGATACATGATGAAGATAACAGAGAAAAGTGACGTGTATAGTTATGGATTGTTGTATTAGAAGTACTAACAGGGAAGCAACCAATTGACCCAACAATACCAGATGGGCTCCACATCGTTGACTGGGTTAGACAGAAAAGAGGAGGAAGTGAAGTGCTAGATCCAAGCCTATGTGCAAGGCCTGCACCTGAAATAGAAGAAATATTGCAGACTTTAGGGGTGGCTTTGTTGTGTGTGAACGCTAGCCCAGAA
>NW_021637141.1:0-33617 GCF_004799145.2 Neltuma alba | reverse complement strand
ATCTAAATGTTAGTAAGGCCCGCTATATAGTATAATTTATTTATAAAATAGATTCTTCATACATTTAGACTGGATGAGTAATATGCAACTGATGGATGGAGGGATACATGGCATACTAAAACTGTGGGATCATTAATTAAGTTGAAAGTGATAATACATATACTAATTAATATTCTTTCGGTTCTAAATATAAGATTCATTTTATAATGTAATTTGTATTACATAATAGACTTTATATTTAGGACCGGAGAAATATAATATGATGACATGGAGGCATGACTTAGGGAAGACGTCCCCTTAATTAGCCCTGAGAAGTGAGAAGAGTATATATTCTGCTGCGTGCTTAACACTCATGATTTTGTCAAAGAATGGTCTCTCGCTTTTAATAAATCATTTTCAACCCCAATTCCTCCTTCATCTCATACATACCACTTCCGTTGTCAACCTCATCCATGTGAATGTTCACATAGCCCAATTGGACCATATATAGAGATGTTTGACTTATCGATTATAAGTTATAACAAAACATATATTGATCGATTCATGATTATATTGAATAAATAAATCTTTGAAGGTTAAAGAAACTTTTTACCGTTATAACTACTTGTACATATGGAAGACCAAAACAAAGGTGGGAAATCAAATCAAAGGTGAGATCTTAAGGTCACAAGCATGATCTTCATCCATAATCATGGGACGCACAATCTCATATTTGCGTGATTATTGTGATTCGTCACTATATATCTATCGTCCAATTATATCTTATTATTTCTTTTATATACCTCCGGTCCTTAATATAAGACTCTATTTGACTTTTATTTTAGTCCTAAATATAAGACCCCAATCTCTTTTGTCTCTCATATTTATGCTTTTTTAAAGGTAGTTCTTCTAATAATTATAGTTCTAGCCAATATAGTTGATTAGTAAGGATATTTTAGGAAAGACAACACCTATTTATTACAAAAAACTAACTTAACTTCTTTCTTTAATCTCCTCAAATTAGTCAACTGGGTCTTATAATTAGGACCGGAGGTAGTATAATCATTGCAACTGGACCGGAGCGGCAATATATATAAATTATAAAATGCAATATGTGGCTAACATATACATAGAAACTAATATGGTATGTATAAGTTAAACCAAAAATGGTCTTCTATATACGAATACAAAATAGTCACGCTCATATATATGATATATTATAGTAATAGAAGGGTGAGTGAAGAATAATGCATGTGAGTGTGCATTAGTTATAATATGCATCCAAGTAAGTGCCTGTGATGATGTGTGGTAGTTGAAATTAATAATATTTGCATCGCCATTTTTGGGTCAAACTAATCTTAACTCTTCTTTCATTGTTGCTGCCCCCTTCGGCCTTCGCTATTCTTCACATTATCAAATCTTTAAGACGTGAAAGCCTGCATTATATTTTTTTGGCCTGCATTATATTGCTTCCTCTTGTTACATATATTAATAAATTATTCCAAAGTATCATTCTAGATTTGTTATTTTCCTCAGACTCAGCGAAGGGCCACTTAATTAATCATATGCATTTGTAAAACATATGTTCATGTATATGATCTCTAACAAATTTGATAATCGAGGGAATAAGAGAAATGAATGAAGATGATAATATGATTAGCGCGTTTAAAGTTTTAAAGTAGAGATGGAGACAAAACCAATGAATGACCAATTAAGGCATAAAACAGAAGGCAGCTAGCGGAGCGGAGAAAAGAACGAAAAGTATAATCAGAGGGACCTTTATTATTGGTGTGGCCGAAGTAACGTTACAGAAAGCAGCAAATCATCAAAAAGCCGAAAATGAAGAACTTGAAGAGGACAACAAGAAGCATAAAGCAAGCAATTTGGTGTAACACGTTCATCACAAGCATGCACGTTGCTCGTGTAATTAATTTAATATATTAATTAATAATAAGCTGGCCGTTCTTAATTTTGTGACCAACACTAAAGTCATTAACCCCTTTCTTTTATGTGGGCAAAATTTGATACAAGCCCTACACACTTCGCTTTCTTCATCTGATCATTGATGCCCAAGATTCAAAAGCAACAAAAGTGCCTACACTGCTGATCGATCTGTTAATTTTAGCTTCACTTGCATCTTCATTCAAACGCAAAAACGCAGGGCACCGTTTGTGAATATATATGCGTTGTTCATTAATTATCTGATACATATATGGTGCTCCAAGCTGGTGAAAAATAACAGCAAATTAGTAATTAAACACTATAGATTATTTATATCCGAGATATATATTATTATGGGTCGATATACGTAAGTGAAATGACGGATGGATAAATTAAACTGCATATATGCATGGTGAGTCCTCATCCATTCTAGTAGATTTTGATTTTGCTAAAATGTGATGTGACTGCATAAGAGTGATGATCACTCTTTTAATTTGAAACTGATGCTTTTCGTGCACGTATCAAAAGCCCCTCTTTAAAATTCAAGACATTCTTTTGTTTTGCAAGGCAAAAAGCGCAGCCACATACACCCAGAATTCCCCATCCTATATACCAACTAGCTAGCTGCCACATGAGGTTTTATCAACAGGTCGAATTGCATTATTCATACTAACTCATAAGAATATAATTAATTAGTGAAACTGAAAAGTTTCTTGATTATTAAATAAAAATCAAGCAAGAATCACATTGCGAATTAAACTCATGCACAGTAAGCACTTGGCCAACTAGCTGGCTGTCAATTCTGCTTTAGTAAATGAGGAAGGAGGGGTCATGCATGCTGAGATTCTTTCTCCTTTTTACCAGCTTCTGTTACAATAAAGGTTCAGATCATTGAAAAAGGATTTATTTAGATCTTTGAGCCTTCTATTATTTACCAATTAATCAATCCTTTCAAATTATTTTTAATTTCTTAGAAAATTTGTTCTCAATATATAGGTCAGAATCAAGATTGCAGAAGGCTTTTACATATCTCGTAAATGAAGTATATGGATATTATTACTGCTGTCATTAAATGTTGCAAGGCTCAGATAAATTCACTGAGCCAGGCAAATTCACCCAACAGCCACGACGATGGGTAAAAACTATAGTGCTAATATAGTGGATGAGTAGTTCAGTTCAATATTGCATTTCCATATGCATCAGTTTTTTATGAATTACATCCATCATAATTATCATATATGTAAATAAAGTCTAGGCCATTGCGCGCGCGCGGTCGCACAAATATATATATTTGCAACAAATAAATATGGTACGTACGTGCATGTTGAAATCGAGTAAAAAATATTTACTTAATTAATTGAAGACCTAACCCTGCATTTGAAATTTTCTTCTGTCACTTGTGAATACGTATATAATATAATAGAAGAGAAATAAAATAAAATATATCTCAGATGCTAGAATACTTTTTTTTTTCCAGTTTTTGAAATATGAATAACTTTAATTTGATCGCTCTTCCGGCACTTAATTTGCTTCTAGTGGCTATTTACCAACTTTTATATTTCATAGAAAATTTGAATCCAAAATTTTCTTATTAATAAATTATTACATAACATGCAGTAAAAACCAAATTAAAAGTAATTAAGATAATTGATTAATGGGAATTCAGTATTTAATTACAATAAAATGAAGGAAGGCCAGTGAATTAATTTGATATTGACTCTGATCCGTAATTATTAGAGTTAAATTATGCATTTAATCCTTTAACTTTATATAACATTTCAATTTGATCTCTTAACTTTAAAAATATATTTTAATCCTTCAACCCTCAAATTGTTAACAAAAATGATGATATTGAAATCTTAAATATTGACAAAATATTCTCAAATACTAAAATATTAAGTTTAATTTTTAAAATAACCATAATTGTTACCAAAAAAAATCATTCAAGCCTAATAATTTTAGAATTAAAGGACTAAATGTATACTTTTAAAAGTTAAGGGATCAAATTAAAATCTTGTATTTAATTAATTAAAAGACTAAATGTATATTTTAACTATTATTAGAATATAATTAAAATCTTGAAAATAAATGATTTGCCAAATGGGTAAAATAAATTTGCAAGGACAGGACAGGCTGTGAGCGGGGAGATAACAAGATTCGTAATTTCGTACGGTCGTATAAATCCACGTGGCATTATGGCAGCAGGCGACCTCCATAAGGCGGGTCTTTCCCTATAAAAGCCCACCCCCGCCCCTTCCTTCGTCATTCCCTCCCTCATTCAACTTCATACTCCCCTGTTTCACCACACACAGCAAAAAGCAGCAATGCAGATCTCTGTTTCTCTCCAATTCTTGGCCCTCACCTCTCTGCTCATGCCCTTGCTTTTACCCGCCGCCATCGCCTTCCCTGTGAAAAGGTATATTCTCCAAAACTCCATATGATGACAAAGCTTCCAAATCTGGCCAATCACTCTGTTTCTCGCCAGACGCCAACTTCAGATCGGATCTGGAAAATTTGAGTCCTTCATAATATCCTCTTATGTTCTCATGACCCTTCAGCTCAGTGTGCACACTGTGATTACCGGCCAGTTTTCTTAGAAAGCTACAGCAACTCATCAATCTATTGCCAGACTCTCTTTTTACTTTTTAACTCCGAAGTCCAAATCACAAAACTTGCATGTTTCTGTAGTCATTGTAGCGATGATTTCGTGAGCCATTCCGGGAAATTAACATTATCTTACTTCTGCGCTGCCTTTTTCCAGGTTCAATGACTCTTCGAATGAGCATGCAGTAAAAAATCCGGAGGAGATAGCCACTATGGTCGATATGTAATATCTCTTTCTCTCTCTTTCTCATCATCTTTTCCTTCCCTGTGCGAATGAATATTTAATCTCACGTGGCATGTGAGTGGTTGCATTATTTTAATTTGGTCTCGGGCTTAGAACAGGGAAGTCACATGGCCTTTCTAAGCCAATACATGATCAGCAATCAAAACCCACTAGCATCTAATGATCTATTAGTAACTGAGGCGAATTAATAACTTACCCTACATTCCACTTTCATGTCATTTTCTTCTCTTTCCTGGCCATTCACTTTAATAAAAACCCAGTCAAGATGGTCAGTGCGAGTTTTAAATGAAAGCTGCCATTTTTCCCTCTCCCATTGCTTTGCTAACAAGCTACTACTGCGTATACGTTCTTTTATAGTTCAATAAAATTTCCGTTATTGTCATTTCCCAAGATTCAAGCCACATTATTAGCACAAGCGACAAGGTGTTGTAAACCTCCCCTGACTGTAGTATAACTGATTAAGAAAATCAAGTAAAGAAAGATCTATAGCTGCTGATTGTCATCAGTTGGAGGCATTAATTCAGTGAAAATTCTCATTTATTGGAGATGAATGTAGGAGGAGGAGTAGAAAGGAAAAGAGTGATGGGGTGAAGTATCTAATACTAACTTATTTAGAGATATAATTGTTGCTTTAATTAAAAGCTCACGTTCTCGAGTTCCCTTTCAAGACTCAAAGGAATCAGCCGCACCATGTTCTTTGCAGAAGATGAGATCTCTTGAGAAGTTGCGTTATCGCCTTTGTATTCTATTTGCCAGCTTAACCACATGCTTCTGTCGCCTGATCCGGCCCTCCCGCTTTTAATTAATCTCTTCTCTCTTCCCTTATTTTCATCTATTACTACCTATTGTTTAATACTACTTCCTATATGATACTCTATCTACATCTTCTTCATTATTAAATTAATTATCGACATTTAATACCTTTTGCCTTCATCCATTCTTAATTTTGAAGCCCCTTCCTTCTATTCAGAGGAATCGGATAGGAATCTATGCAGTTCCCACGTCTTTCAACCATAGATGGTGTTACATGCATGAACGATTCCTTTGTCCACTCTGTCTCTCCAGCCTGAAGATACGATTTGTGTTTTCTGGGAAAGATAATTATTATTCAGAGATACTCTAATATGAATTTAAAAAACCCAACTTTTTACATTCATTTTTCATATATTTTCCCCAATAATATATCCTCATATTGTCTCCGCGAAAAATGCTCAAACCAAATTTCCATTCTTTTAATTAGAGGATGGCCACCGACACCCCAAGTAGAGAGGCAGAATCATCAGATCTTGTCCTGTGGAGGAGAACTAAGAAAGATCACCAGTCTCTAAAATCAGGAATATTAGTTCCCCATGCTACGTCTGCAATTATATCGTATGAGCATGAGGCTGTTAATAATGCAAATCATACTTAATATACAGTACATGATACTGTGTCCATTGTCGAGTTTAGTGTGTACATTTTATCTTGACTAATAATACAATGCTTGTCACATTAATGTGACTCGTACGGAATTTGCAGGAGCATACGCAATCATACGGAAAGAAGGAATTTGGGTTTCTTCTCTTGCGGGACGGGGAATCCCATCGATGACTGCTGGCGGTGTGACCGGAACTGGCAACGCCACCGGAAACAGCTGGCCAACTGCGGCATTGGGTTCGGACGCAATGCCATCGGAGGGCGGGACGGAAAGTACTACGTTGTGAGCGACCCGAGCGACGACGACCCCGTCAACCCAAAACCAGGCACCCTCCGCCACGCCGTCATCCAAGACGCTCCCTTATGGATTGTGTTCAAAAGGGACATGGTCATCACTCTAAAGCAAGAGCTCATCATGAACAGCTTTAAGACCATTGATGGCCGCGGTGTCAACGTCCACATCGCTTATGGGGGATGCATCACTATCCAATACGTCACCAACGTCATCATCCACGGCCTGAACATCCATGACTGCAAACCAACTGGCAACGCCATGGTTCGTAGCTCGCCTTCGCATTACGGATGGAGGACCATGGCTGATGGAGATGGAATTTCCATCTTTGGTGCGAGCCACATCTGGATTGATCACAACTCACTCTCTAAATGTGCAGATGGTCTTGTTGATGCTGTCATGGGTTCGACTGCCATCACCATTTCCAACAATTTCTTTACTCACCACGATGAGGTAAATCCTCTCTCTCCTCATTCTTCCATCCTGAGTCACTGAAATAAATGGGAGAAGTAATTAACGTGTGTCGATCATCCGTTGATACAGGTGATGCTTTTGGGTCACAGTGACTCTTATGTGAGAGATAAGCATATGCAAGTGACCATTGCCTACAACCATTTTGGGGAGGGCCTTATTCAGAGAATGCCAAGGTAAATCATATGGACTTGTCAAATGATGTATTGATGGTTTTAAACTGTGAGCTTGAATTAACAATGGAGGTTGGGGGTTGTGAAAACGCAGATGCAGACACGGGTATTTCCACGTGGTCAACAATGACTACACCCACTGGGAAATGTATGCAATTGGTGGCAGTGCAGATCCCACCATTAATAGCCAGGGGAACCGATACCTTGCCCCTCAGAACGCTTTTGCTAAGGAGGTAAATTACTCTATGATATGTGGAAAAAAGGGACTACGTATTTATTTGATAGGCCATTTCAGAAACCTTAAAAGTGGGAAAAATGATGTTGACAGGTGACGAAGAGAGTTGACACGGATCAAGGAGTATGGAAAAGTTGGAATTGGAGGTCAGAGGGAGACCTTTTGCTGAATGGTGCCTTCTTCACTTCGTCAGGTGCTGGTTCTGGAGCCAGCTATGCCAGAGCTTCAAGTTTATCAGCCAAATCATCTTCTTTGGTTGGTACCATCACCTCTGGTGCCGGTGTTCTTAGCTGCCGGAGGGGTTCTGCGTGTTAATACCAAAACAAAGATAGAATAACGAAAGAAAAAGGACAGAGGAAAGGAAGAAAGTAAAGTTCTCAATCTTTTTCCTCGTTTATTGCATTTTCTAGGTGTATTGAGTGAGTTTGCAACCATTTTGGTCACGTCTGTCCCCATTTAGATATTGTAAATGGGAAAGAAAAGGGTGTACATTTCTTTTAGTGTGTCAACTGTCATCAATTTGATAGCAATGATTGCTCACAAGAGGCCATTCTCCCAATTGCTTCACTTACTGAATTGAAGGGTTGTTCCCTTAATTTTAGAGGGAAACCAAATCTACTCTCATCTCTGCCCCTTTAGTCTATTTTCGTCTCCCCAGTTATATATAGTTTGATCTTGTCTACTTGCTCCCTGAACAATGTTTGTAAGCCCTTCATTTTAGAGAACACTTGGTTTGTCCCAAATGAATGGCTAAAATGGAGAAAAGGATGTACTCGTTGATGTTATTATTATTGAAATAGCTTCTTGTGTATCTGTTTGAATCAGCATTTCCTCCTCTTCTTATGAATCGCATTTATCGCGTGCCCTTTCTCAGTGACCTGTTTTAATCTCGTTGGAAACCCATTTGTACTTCGAATATTGCACATACTAGTCCGCCTGATGGTGTTTATACTGTAATTAATATCATTTTTAAGCTAATGTTTTATTCAACTGCCATCTGTAATATAACGTGTTTGGATTCATTTCATTGATATCGTCTTGATCAGACTGTAAACGCAAATACTTCGAACATGCTTATCAAGCAAAAGTTTCAGTGCCATCTCCACAAGATACTAACTCCAGAAAACGATCGGATCAAAGTTAATGAATCCATGACACTTTTGTTTGCCACAAGATCATTTCATCAAATTTCAACCTTTATAGAGCTTATACTGTTTATAAGACGTGGACACGAAACTTCCGTATGACTGATTCTTATAGCATTGTATGTGTAATACACAGAAATGTTTCTTTGCACCCATGAACAACAGAACAGATCTCCCCTTTCTAAAATGCATTATCTAGAAAATAATTACAATCATCCACCAGAAACGCGCTCAGAAAGACACATTATGAATAAGACTCAATTAGTTATGCAAAAGCTCAAAATGGGGTACCACTTCCACTTCTAGTTTCTGCGGGGCTGTATAAAGCAGACCTGTTTCTTGGTCTGTTCTCCTCCAACTGCCTCACAATTTCATCCATGCTGGGTCTAACTGAAGCCACAGGGGCACAACAACCCATTGCTAGCTTCAAAGCCTGAATCAACCCTTCTTCCATCGGACTTCTTATCCCTCTCAAAATCTCCACATCAAACACCTCCATTGTTGTCTCCTCCAAAACTGCCACTTTCACCATAGAAGGCAAATCTACGAACTCACTTCCTCTCCCACTTTTTCCAGGTTTCTTCCCGATCAAAATCTCCAACAGCAATATTCCAAATGCATAAACATCAGTTCTTGAATTACATTTATTCATCCTTTGAAGCTCCGGAGCCTTATAACCCTCAGACTTGGCAAGTGCCACCATTTCATCTGCTACTGCTGGAACCAACAGCTTATCAAGCCCAAACTCAGTGAGCCTGGCCACGAAGAAATCGTCCACAACAATGTTCTTTGATCTGACACTTCCATGTGTAATTGGAGAATCAAGTCCTGTGTGAAGATATGCAAGCCCTCTAGCTACTCCCAATGCAATCTTGTGTCGCCTAGCCCAGTTCATCACTGGTTTTCCTACTTTGATTTCTGCCGAAAACCAAAATTGAAAGAGAGGGATCAATTGCAAGCTATATGAAGCCTTCAAATCAGATTCCCTTGATATCAAAAGTCCAAACAAATAAAGTATAAAATGAAAAGACATTCATTAGAGATTAGTTCTTGCTACTACCTTCCACTTCAGACGTAACAGAGACTGCCAATAAGCCTCATACAATGCCATGATTGCAAATGAAAAAGGGGCAGCAATTATTTTTTATGCAGTAATAAATTTTTCAAGATTGTCAGACACTTGTCAATATTTTAGGACCATGATTTAAAACTTTCAGCTGCATTAGGTCGAGTGTTTTTCTCTGTTCCCATGGCATTTTGCAAGTCCTTGGTGTCTCAAATGTGATTGTTTTGAATCATTCTTCTTCCATAGAACGAAGATCAAGAATGAAATGCATAGGCATTTGCCCATGTAATGGACATGGCCATTCAACTATTTGAAAAAAGTAGCCAACTGAAGTACACATCATTAGAGTTCACGCACCCAAACTAAAGGACCAATCTGGAAATTTCCATTTTCATCATTTGCTCAAGTGCATGTTGAGCTAGAAGGCTTCTCAATAGTCCAAGATAAAGTTTCTCATTACTAACTTTATTGATGCAACCAAACCTGGTTCAAGATTTATTGTGGAATCTTGGTGTCAAATGAGCCTCATGAATATTATTGCTCCATAACAGTATTCATTAGTGTATTGTCCTAATCTCATGTCTCTAGAAGAGATCCTCTCCATAGAAGTTCAAATATACCTATGATAGCTTAAAAACATGCGACCAAAGTTAGCATGACCTTTTTCGCGAACAATTTACAATCGAAGTTATTCCCGTAGTGCCTCAGTTGAAGAAGAAATCTAGTTCTGGGATAAATGAAAAGACTATTCCCTTATATATGTTTTGAGCACGAAGGATTAAAATTCTAATAAGCAGTGAGACACTTGAAACAATTGGTTCACCTCGAGTTTTTGATGAATGTGAAATGGCCATGCAAGGAGTTACATTTAAAACACACACAAACAAGAAGGGAAGGATCCTATAATTACCATGGAGAAGATCATGCAGGGTCCGAAGAGGCAGATAATCAGAAATAAGGAGCTTCTCCCCTCTTTTTCCTTGATAGAAAGCTCTCAAAGGAATCAAATTCTCGTGGCGAATTTTTCCCAGTTGCTTTATAACGGGCAAGCTTGAAGCCGTGTCCCTGCAGCAACCTTCTCTCAATAACCTCAATGCAATGGTCCCTCCATCAGCAAGCTTTGCCTTGTACACGGTCCCATAATATGTCTTCTCCATAACTTGCCCATTTGCATTCAACACATCGTCTAACGTCAAATTCTCGCCACCCTGAAATAACATAAGCTTGCTCTCACTGCTACCACCATCACCATTACTATTATCACCATTCTCCTCGTCCTCTTCCTCCTCCAATTCATCGTCACTCTCTCCCCTGCCCTTCCTCCTCTTGTTTTGCACATACCCAATCAGCAAAGAAACTAAAACAACACTTCCTGCCATCAGACTGATAACTATACCGGCGATAGCACCAGCACTTAGTCTAGAACTAGAATTTCCACCACAACCTCTCAAGGGTGGCCCACATAAGTCTGGGTTATTCCCTTCAAAAATATCCACACCAAACTTGGGTTCCACAAAAGTTGGCAAAACCCCACTGAAATTGTTGTGGGAAAGGTTCAATTTCTCGAGCCTTAGCCCATCTAAGCTCTGAGGAATCGAGCCTACAAACATATTACTACCCAAGTCAAGCTGTTTCAACCCACCAAAACGAGTAACGAAGTCTGGGAAATTCCCAGAAAAGTTGTTGTTGCCAAAATCAAGAAATCGCAAATTCTCGCAAGAACAATTTGGCAATGCTGGTTCTGGAATAGACCCAGAGAGCAAATTTCCATGGAGTCTGAGAGAAACAAGCCCATCGCACAGATTCCAGATGGACGGAGGCAAAGCTCCACTCAGAAAATTTTCACGCAAATCGATGTCGGAGAGGGAGGAACTATAGCCGAGTTCAAGAGGAATTGTTCCAGTCAAGGAATTGAAGTTGAGGTAGAGGCTCTGAAGCATAGGGAACTCAGAAAGCTCCCGGGGGATGGAACCAGAGAGATTAGCAGAAGGAAGTTGAAGAGAGAGCAAATGAAGATGAGGGTCTTTGAAGAGTGAAAGATTGGTCCAATGAGGAGAAGAGACGGAGCAGGAGAGAGAAGAGGCATTGGAGAAGACCCACTTGAGACCCCTCCATTGGCAAAGAGGTACAGAGGAGTTCCAAGAAGACAAAATGATATCCTGGGTGTTTCCCTGTAAGGATGCTTTGATTTGCCCCAAGAGAAGTTCAACGTCAGAGGAGGCAGAAGGAGAGGGAGAGACTGTGTAGCAGAAGAAGACGAAGGAGATGAGAGCATGGAGGGAGAAAATCTTGATGAAGGCCATGAGTGAATGAAAGTGGGAGTGGGAAGAGATATGAATTATGAAGGGAGGGAAAGTTGGTGGTGGGGGCGTGTTGTGTTCCATTCAAAGAAAGGGGCTCAATGTTGATTATAATACTGGGAAAGCTGACACACCGTTTGACTATAAGCAAGGCTCATTCGGAGACTGCATGATAACTCTGTCGCCTCAACTCACTGAACTCACTCAATGCTTATGATTACTTGTTATTATGACGGAATATCTTTAGGTTCTGAGATGACAAGATTCTGTTTCAGCTAAGTTCGGACTTTTTTCCCCATATGATGTTCAAGCTGGTTTCTTTATTTCTTGCAGTATTGTTTAGTTTTGATTATATTTAAACTCTTTATATTTTAAAATTTTAAAAAATAGAGGATAAAAATTAATATTAAATTACAAAGAGATGAATCTGAATGAAATAGTATATAGTAACATTATCAGAAATTCTTTCGTTATATTTTAATTTCCATGTTTTTTTTGTTGGTTTAATAAAATTTAGAATATTTGGAAGTTGTGGAAAACAAATCCTGATGGCACGCTTAGGTTGTTGATGATTTGAATATTGAGGATAAGAACGCATGCGTTCGTGTGCGTGGTTAGCCCTTGAACGGACTATAAGATGAGTTGGCTAATTCAAGTTTCAATATGGATCTGCTTCCTTCTGTATGTGTGTATCAGTTCGATCGCATCTATCATTAGACCTATCATTTTTTATATATCAACTTGTATTAATAATTTATACTAACCAGTTGACTATTATTTTGAATAAATTAAAAAAATTAGTTAAGTAAGTTATTTGTAATAAATATGTATTGTTTTCTTTTTAAATATCTTTACTAATAATTTGTACTGGTTAGAACTATCATTATTGAAAAGACTATATTAAGAAAAAATAGATAAATATAAAAGACAAAGTGTATTAAGATCTTATATCTGAGATTAAAATAAAAGTTAAACGAGTTCTTATATTAAGATTATATATTCAAGCACCTTTGAAAGAATTTTGTGTCGTGATATTTTGAATATATTACCAGATTCATTATATGATGATTCTTTTACATCCGCATGCGCAATCAAGCATCAAACGATTATGCTGCGGCTCCGAGGCGAAAATAATAAAAAACACAAACTCACCAATGGGATATAATTCATATTTTATGTCAAATATAGACTTAAAATACCAATGACATGTTTCCTAGGTATATTTTAAACATAATATGACCGACTCCATCCGTCCACCACAAAATTACAAATGGACTTTCAATAAAAGGAGAACCACAAATATTGTCGAAACAAATAATCTAATTAATTATATGTAAACAACTATTTTGACAAATACTCCCTCTAGCTTAGTTCATCAAAACATAAGGGCTTTTTTTTTTTTTAATAGGCATTAATTTGAATCTGTTTGATCATTTAATATATTTTTTTATACTTAATTAATTATATGTCTCCCTCATCTTTTTTTTCACCCGTTCTTTTTCCCACTTATCCTCTCTATAAGTAACAGTATTTTAGAAAAATAAATTATATTTTTTTACATATTGATCATCTTTAGCCCGTTTTTCTCTCTCAGGAGATAGATGTTGCATGGTAATAATATTTATATTAGGCTATCGTAGAATAATAGTCAGGAGAATAAAATGAAATAGTGCCATCACCCTTTTTGAAGGGTGATCAGTAATCAGAAGTCGCAAGAGCAGTCCATTTTAAGGAACACATGTAGGCATGTGTTGTTGATCATTTTATTTTTTAAGATTCAAAAATACAAATAAAAATCAGAATATTTAATTTAAATCCTAAAATACAAATATTTTAAATTAATTAAAATATTAATGTATTCCAACATTTTATCATATTAACTTCCAACATTTCTCCCTTGATCTGATTATTTTTCTTATAATCACTCCCTTGCCAGAGAAAACTTATAAAGGTGCTTACAAATCACCTACCAACAAGATCCTCACATTAATAGCAGAATTTGAACTCACAACCTTATAAATTATAAGTCGATTTCTTATCAATTGAACTAATTTTTAGTGGCTTCATATAATTTTTCTTAAAAACAAGTGAAATTTAGGCACAAGGGCCTAGAAGGAGGTCTCTTTTGGGCTTTTGCATTATGGGTCGTAATGTTGGAGAACATGCTCTTATAGTTTACGAGTACATATTCATTTTTCTGCAAAATATTGGGCTTGTGAACCACAGAGCCTAAATTAATAGGTGAGTGGCCGAATGTTAGTCTGACTTCAGTATCACGACGAAGCACATTTTGAGATAAAATCACAAGCGAATGTGATACTCTTGTGATTAAGAAGCACAAGGGAGCCATTAGCTGCAATAATGAATGAGCCTTGGTTTCAGGGGAAATGACATAATAGTATGAGAATATGATTCTCTTCTTGTAGACTGTGTCTGTCTCATCGCAACCATTGCGCCCATCCTGCTTTCTAAATAATTTTGCCCATTGCTCCTTGTTTTAGAATCATGTACATTCACTTCAAAATGGATTCCTTTTGCTTCTTCACGTACATTCACTTCAAAATGGATTCCTTTTGCTTCCTGCATATTTTTGTTTAACTCTTGAATATTACTGATATGTGGTTGGGCAAAGAAATCACTCCTATATCAGACCTTATTACTTATAGCAGCATCGTGATGCAGCCGGTTAAGCAGCTAATTCAAATGAGTTGTGTTTGTCAACTCATTTTTGTATTATTAAAAACATTATATTTAATCTTCTAGAGGTAGTGCTCACTGTTACTGTGTATTCTTTGAGTTGAAGCAAAATAGATTAAGAACTTCGCAGGGACGATTTTATGAAGGCAGGCCATGACGCTGATTACTAAGTGAACAAGCAATAGTAATGATGTTCAAAGGGGACGGGAATCTGTGCTTTGAATGCGACGTTGGAAAAGAAGGTAGGAAAATGCCAGAAAAGCAACGCAAATTAACAACTACCGCGCTTCAAAATAAAGAAGTACTGGCAGCTCCTCCATCCAAGACCCAAAATGCATGTAAATACAACACACCCCATGTTGCTCTAGTGACTAGGTTGAGGAAAACAATGCAAAACCACATGTGACATCTGCCCATTCGTATAAAACGAGGCTTTCATACTCTATATAGCTTTCGAATTTCGATTTTCAGCTCCCCGCATGTGTCTGTATATGCATATTCATATATATATATATATATATATGTATATATCAGAAAACAGAACCCCGAGGCCGAGGAGGTGGTGGTGGTAGTGGTCTCAGTCTCCCTGCATATTTTATTATTAAGACATTAACAATCTCTTGTCTCCTACTTCTAGGAGTTATCATATTAAAAATCTGTTGTCCTCTTGCTCTTACTTGGTTACTTTTCCTCAAAGCAAGTATAGTGGTAATAAACACCAGCGTTTTCAGACTGTGAGTGGAGGGAAGAGAGAGAGGGCAATGCAAGGCCAAGCGTAGTGCTTGGGGCTTGGAGTTTTTGAGGCAATGCCAAGGCCGAGGCGGTTCTTGAGCAACCACAACGATCACCACCAAATGCCGAGGCAGCAATCTTTCTCACTTCTTCATCTTCCGTTCTTCAACCTCCTTTTTCTGCTTCTTCCTCATCTTTCGTCTTCTTCAAACAATGAAGCTCGAGTTCTACTTTCATGGCTCCACACTTCCTCCTCCTCCTCCTCCTCTGTTCCTCCCTCTTTTTTCTCCGACTGGAACCCTTCAAATCCCAACCCTTGTAACTGGTCTTTCATCAAATGCTCTTCACAAAACTTCGTCACAGAGATAAACATCCAAGCAACTGAATTAGCGCTTCCTTTTCCTCCCAACATTTCAGCTTTTTCCTTTCTCCAGAAACTTGTCATTTCAGGTGCTAACCTTTCTGGGTTGATCTCACCTGATATTGGAAACTGTCCCGAGCTTATAACCATTGATCTTAGCTCAAATAATCTTTCTGGTGCAATTCCTTCCAGCATCGGCAAGCTAAAAAACCTCCAAAATTTGAGCTTGAACTCTAACCAGCTTACTGGGGAAATCCCCAAAGAGCTTGGTGATTGTGTTAGTTTGAAGAACCTTAATATTTTCGATAACAATCTTAGTGGAGTTCTTCCTGTTGAGTTGGGAAAACTTTCAAATCTGGAGGTTATAAGAGCCGGAGGAAACAATGGCATTGTGGGGAAGATTCCTGACGCTCTTGGGGATTGCAGGAATCTGACTATATTAGGTCTGGCTGACACTAGAATCTCTGGTTCATTACCTGCTTCTTTAGGTAAGTTAAGGTTGCTTCAGACAATTTCTATTTATAATACTATGTTGTCTGGTGAGATTCCTCCTGAAATAGGAAACTGCTCTGAGCTTGTGAACTTGTTTTTGTATGAGAATGAACTATTTGGTTCATTGCCAAAAGAGCTGGGTAAACTTCAGAAACTTGAGAAAATGTTGCTGTGGCAGAATAAGTTTGCTGGAAGCATGCCTCAAGAAGTTGGTAACTGTAGAAACTTGAAGATTCTTGATGTTTCTTTAAACTCTTTGTCTGGAACCATACCTACTACTTTTGGAAACCTCTCGAATCTTGAAGAGCTCATGTTAAGTAACAATAACATATCTGGTTCAATCCCGCCTGTTCTTTCCAATCTGTCGGAGCTCATACAGCTCCAGATAGATACTAATCAAATATCAGGTTCAATTCCTGCTGAACTCGGAAAGTTGAAGAAGCTTACTGTCTTTTTTGCTTGGCAAAATAAACTTGAAGGAAGCATTCCTTCTGAATTGGGTGGTTGTGCTAGCCTAGAAGCTCTTGATTTGTCATATAATACACTCACTGATGGCTTACCTCCAGGCTTATTTCAGCTTCAAAATTTGACAAAGCTTCTGCTAATCTCTAACCATCTTTCTGGGCCTATACCTCAGGAAATTGGTACATGTAGTTCTCTTATTCGGCTCCGACTTTTGAACAACCAAATTGGTGGAGAGATTCCAAGAGAACTTGGTTTTCTCAGTAACTTAAACTTTCTTGATCTGTCAGAGAATAATCTTACTGGTTTAGTGCCAGTTGAGCTAGGAAATTGCAAAGAACTGCAAATGCTGAACCTTAGCAATAACTCCCTTTCTGGTGTTTTACCTCGTTCCTTATCTTCGCTCACAAGGCTTGAGGTTTTAGATGCTTCTCTGAATCACTTCTCTGGTGAAATTCCTGCTAATATTGGCCAACTCTCTTCACTTATTAGGCTTATTCTCAGCAGAAACTCATTCTCTGGATCCATACCCTCATCACTAGGTCTTTGTTCAAGTCTTCAACTCCTTGATCTCAGTAGCAACAATCTCTCAGGAAGCATCCCACCGAAACTATTTGATATAGAAGCACTTGACATTGCTTTGAATTTGAGTCACAATGCATTATCTGGAGTAATCCCACCACAGGTTTCTTCTCTAAATAAGCTTTCTGCTCTAGACCTTTCCCACAACAAGCTTGAAGGAGATTTGGTGGCTCTTTCAGGACTTGAAAATCTTGTTTCTCTCAACATCTCCTTCAACAAGTTCACTGGCTATCTTCCGGACATCAAGTTATTCCATCAATTGTCACCAACAGATTTGGAAGGAAATCAGGGCTTGTGTCCAAGTGGCCGGGATTCATGCTTCATTAGCAATTCTGCAATGGCAAAAGCACAAAATGAAAGTGATTCTAAAAGAGCTGAGAGAATCAAATTGGGCATAGGATTGCTAAGTGCCTTCACCATTGCACTGGCAATCTTTGGGATTCTTACAGTGGTTCGAGCAAAGAAAATGGCTCAGGATGATAACGATTCTGAGATGGGAGGGGATTCGTGGCCTTGGCAGTTTACACCATTTCAAAAATTAAACTTCTCCATCGATCAAGTTCTAAAATGTCTGGTTGACTCTAATATGATAGGAAAGGGATGTTCAGGTGTTGTTTATCGTGCAGAACTAGAGAATGGCGATGTCATTGCTGTGAAAAAACTATGGCCAACAACAATGGCTGCTAGATATGATTGCCAACGTGACAAGTTGGCAGTTCATGGCAGAGGAGTTCGTGATTCCTTCTCAGCTGAGGTTAAGACCCTGGGTTCCATTCGACACAAGAACATTGTGAGGTTCCTTGGTTGCTCTTGGAATCGAAATACTAGGCTACTTATGTATGACTACGTACCAAATGGGAGCCTGGGAAGTTTGCTGCATGAACGAAGTGGTGGAAACTGCTTGGAGTGGGACATCAGGTATCGGATATTACTGGGAGCAGCTCAAGGCTTGGCCTATCTTCACCATGACTGTGTTCCTCCCATTGTCCATAGGGACATCAAGGCCAACAATATTCTCATAGGTCCTGATTTTGAGCCATACATTGCAGATTTTGGGCTTGCTAAACTTGTTGATGAGGGAGATTTTGCAAGATCCTCTAGCACACTGGCAGGTTCCTATGGCTACATTGCTCCTGGTCAGTACGATGGTCCTAAAGTTCATCTCTTTATTTTTTGTTGGTCTTTAATGCTAACATATATTTATCATTTACCACTAACTGCTATGCAGAATATGGATACATGATGAAGATAACAGAGAAAAGTGACGTGTATAGTTATGGGATTGTTGTATTAGAAGTACTAACAGGGAAGCAACCAATTGACCCAACAATACCAGATGGGCTCCACATCGTTGACTGGGTTAGACAGAAAAGAGGAGGAAGTGAAGTGCTAGATCCAAGCCTATGTGCAAGGCCTGCACCTGAAATAGAAGAAATATTGCAGACTTTAGGGGTGGCTTTGTTGTGTGTGAACGCTAGCCCAGAAGACAGGCCAACCATGAAAGATGTAGCCGCAATGCTTAAAGAGATCAGGCAAGAAAGGGAGGAATATATGAAAGTTGATGTGCTTCTTCACAGATCTTCTGCAAATGAAGAAGATAATAATACTAATAATCATTCAAGTGAAGAGCCAAGAGGGGATACAATGAAGCAATCATACCCGGTAAACAGCAACAACACTAGTTTTTCTGCCTCTCTTCTTGTCTCTCCTTCGTCCTCCAATACCAAAGTCACATTCAAATAGTCAGCACCAATCATGTGGTTAGACTTCTACTGTTTTTTTCGCTTGAAAAGTTCAGTGTGGACCCTTGGAGTTTTAGGGCTATGGTTTCTCTGTGTACATGTCCTAATAATTGTGATCAACAAATAAGCTCTGTTCTTTCTAATTTTCCTTCTTTGCAGTCTCTAATTGTGATTTTTAAATTAGAAAAAGCAGAGACGTTGGCACAGCACAATATATACAAATATTGCATCACAAAAAGATATAAAATATGAGTATAATTTTTTTGCCGTTAAGATTATAAAATAATTAATCAAAGCATTGCATAGTATTATAAGAATAAATTGATAGCTTAATAAGTATTTTTTATTCAACTGGAATTTCGGATAGTGACAAAGCATCTTATTAAATAACTTCTGTACATAAATGTATTTGGCTGGCATGATATTAAGAACATGGAAAAGAAATTCATCTAAAATATTTAACTAAACAAAAATAAAAGTAAGAGCACCCGAATATCCTTGGCATACAAACCCCGGGCACTCAGCCTTCCGGGTCTTCCTTGTTCCAATCCATTCATTTGAAGACTAAATTAAGACTTCGGCCAAGAAAAAGGAAAAATTAAAAAAAAGACTGTCGAAATAAAAAAAATTTTAAAGAAGGACCCATTATAGCATTAGTGTGAATTTTGATAACAATAGTATGAGTTTAACAATAATTTTTGTGACTGAGTCTCTGTATAACTTTTCAATTTTTAAGGTCTTTTTTTGTGATTTTTTCCCCAAAAAAAGACTTTTCCGGTTATTAATGTATGACTTAATTTAAAAGTTGATATTAGTCTTGTATGTAATACTTATTTATCAGTTTTTTTTAAATTAATGTTATTGATATTTCCTCTAACAATAATCATAATACTTGCAGGTTCCAGCCTTGATCATTGCTTATAATTACCACAATACTCACACTCGCAACTGTTGGGATTTCTCGGTTTGATGAGCACGCAGCAACCAATGTTGGTTGCTAAGATTTGAAGTCCACTTTAGAGGCTCTGTTGAAGGATCAAACAAGATCATGGCATTTCTTAGGTTTCTTCTTCTGGGGGATGATGGATGAATGGAGAAAGGGGAGGTTTCGTTTCAGAAATCAGAATCAAAGTAAACATTGGGAAGTGGAGGCATATGAGCCGCTTGTGTATTGCCTCCTTCAATATTCTCGGAGATTGCTATCAACCTGGCCAGGATGGCCCAGCATTTTGGAGTCCGTTTTCGGCCCAATAGGCCCTAACTTTAGTTCAAGGTCTCAAAAAGCCCAAGCCCATGAAATTCCCATACCCACTTCAGATTTCATTTCAAGGCGGAGATTGTTGGAGAGGCGGGCACCTTCAGACGCATTTCCATGTACTTGATGAAATTAAAGTGCAGGCAGCCACATTGACAATCGATCACATACAATAATATTATTCCGCTTATTACTTGTTGCACTGCAATTACATACATACAGTATATACAATCCACCTCACAAGGCCCAATTCTACATCCCACTCTCTCCCCATATATATATATATATATATATATATAATGCATTCCAACCACAAAGTCCATTCATTAGATTAAAGCCTTTGCTTTCCACTCTAAACTCTGCCTTCATAATCTGTGTTCCCCTCCCATAGGATCGTATCAGTTTATTTCCTTTCTAATCTTTTCAGAGGCGACGATGGAGAGGGCGCCTCATTATTAGCAGCCGCCAGGTTTTTCTGATGCGTTTTTCCTCCTTTCTTGCTCTGATCTGCTTTCGCCACTCCCCCTGCTTGCCTTACTTTCACCCCTCTTATCAACTGTTTTTGTTCCCACCAAAATTAAATTCATTCACGTCAGAATCTATTATACTGCAATATTAAATTACTGCGCGCGCGCGTGTGTATATATATATATATGTACTTATCTCATTTAGACTAAAGTAGTTAAAAGCTAAAGCTCACACTTACAAATTTGCCACACTTGACATCTGAGTACAACACTATGAAGTCTCCCTCTTGCAGTCCATTGGCCTTCACGAAATCTCCTGCAAATTATGCATGTGTGTTCCAGTTAAACCAATCCACATCATTAAAGACAGGACAAAAGAAAAACAATGCCAAGGTTGATAAGCTTAGCGCACCAGTATTCTCGAGCAGATACATCCTGCTTTTGTTGTTTGGCCAGTATCTGAGACTCCCCAGATGAGAAAAAGTCCAACAGAAAATTCAGTTCTACTTATGAGAAAAGAACAAATCAAACCGAACAAGAAAATTTAGTTCAGGCGATGTAATACCTGTAGCGCATGTTCCAAACACGACAAGTTCCAATGTCTTCCATTGCTATAGAAATGCCATCTCTCGCCTCTAATTCTGGCAAGTGGGTTTCTGCCTCTTTCTGAACATATTTAATCAACAGCCAGGATAAATAACATTCACATTTTCACGACCTTATGATATTATCGTAAATTTGTAAAAAATTCAAATTAAGGACAGGATCGATTAATAATATACTTTTGGCAGCACAATTCTCCCCAAGCTACCAACGTCACTTTGCTTCAACACCTTTTGAAGAAGAAACTTCAGGTTCTTCTCTGTCTTCAATCCCTATAAAATTAACGCACTACATTTATTATGCCCATCAGTTATATATCTTAAAGTCAGAACAAAAACCAGATAATTGGGAGGAAAATGGAAGTAAAAATACGCATAGTAATCATTAGTAATCATAAACTTATTACATGATCGTAGGGATCAAATTATGCAGATTGACTCACCTGACGCCTTTGATCTGTCGATGCGACACTGGTTTGATAATTCTGAGCTTGCATGGCTGTTCGATCCAGAGCCGGCCGGGTTTCAGCTGGAACGACTGGAACCACGGAAGCTGCTCCTCCGGCCAGTGCCCCCCAGTACGCCCAATTGGCCGGATTCGCAGAACCTCCGTTGCAATTATAATCACGTCCCAATCTTGCAAGCGGGTCATTATTATCATGATTCTGTAGTTGGCTATGGTGTTTCTGGCTCCTATGATGAGACAAAAACTTTCTCTGCCTCGCCATCCTCTTTTTCCTTGCTTCTTTGGTCGCCGAGGGGCCTAACCTCATTAACTTATCACCCGCCGCCATGCCTTGAAAATAATGATATGAATACTGATTCACATAGCCGTCAAATCCCGCCGCTACTGGTGGGCCAGCCTGGTGGACATTATTGTCCCCATATGATGACTGGTTGCAGTGGGGAGCAATGGTGAACTGAGATGGAGGCCATGAATGAGCTGCTTCCAACATTTTGTATTCCGTAATAGCAGGTTGGTAGGAATTGATATTATTCGAAGCTCCATTTGAATATGGGTCACCCGGATACCCAATCAAAGGATAAGAAGGCGGCGGCACGGCTACCATAGTCGCCGGATCTGTCCCATAAGGCTGAGGATGAGAGACCCATGGACATGACTGAGGTATTCCAAAGAAATTAGGGTTGGAATTAGACCTAGGGTTTGTGAGGAAATTTGGAGGCGCACCATTGTCATTATTATTAATGTCACTCTCCTTATTACAACGGCTTTTGTTTTGAAGATGACTAGTTTGAACCCATTCAAGAATAAGCTTCAACAATTGCTTCATGGCTTCTTTTCCTCCTCCTAAGCGCTTCGCAGCACACTCTATGGTTGATTTTTTGAGCTTAACGCTCCTCAAGTCATTTGCAGAGACGCTATCCTTGTTCGTTTTGAGCCACTCCAAGAACACGTCGCTCATTTCCCCATCTGGGTTTCCTCCTTTTCCTTGAATCTCTTCTTCGTAGTTATTATCATTAAAGAGCACATGCCGATCTTGATCCTCTGATTGCTGCAGCAGTGTAATTGCATGTTGTTCCTGCTCCCGCTCTATCTGATTCTGGGGATATTCTTCTAATGGGCAATCCTCGTCTTGAAAAACTAATGCCGGGTCGAAAAAATCGTTGATCTCTAACATGTCCAAGTACGGAAAAGGCTCCTCTATCTCGACAGCACAATCGTTAGGCGGTAAAGGGATCTCTGTGGAAGCGGCGGAGGACAAAGTTGCTAGTGGTGGCGGCGGCTGCTCCTCCACCCGAAGATTATCTTCGGCATCGGACTTCAGAACTGCCCATGACACGGCAGAGGACGATGATGATGTAGCGGTGGAGGATGAAGATGTTGTAGAGCACGTCGTGGTCTTGACTTGCAGTGCTGGAGTTGAGGAAGATGACGAAGAGGATGACATGCATGGAAAATCTGGAAGAGGAGGAAAATCAGCATAAAACATGGAGACATCATTCACACCAAGAAGATCGTCTTGTTCATCTTGAAGCCAGATCTCAGTTTTGTTAACATCCAAGGCGTTTTCTTCCTCCATGGCTATATTACCACCTATAATTTGCATGCAGATAGATCAAAGGTTATAACTCGAAGGGGGAAAAAATTAAGAAAAAATGGGGTTTCAAAGAAATAAATTACAGAAAAGTAGGAAAGCAAAAGGCTGGGTTTTGTTCATACCTTGCATGCAGATCTCCCACTCGAAAAAGATTGAAATTTGTGGAAATCTTCTGGAAAACTAGGCAGTGTTGAGTTCGTATTTTGGAAAGATCAAAACAGTAAGGAAGAGAGGGAAAACCAAAACTGGATGCTGTTTATTTTGTTCCCGGTTTTGCCACCCTTTGCATGCAGAGATTTTCCACTTTGAAGACTTTTGGACTTGTACGTGTTGGCTTCAGATGTGGTTTTTGAGAATAGGAGAGAGAAACTCGATATGAGAGGTATGGGCAGGGAGAGACTTAGATCAGAGAGAGGAGCAAAGGCTTATTTGTGCGCGGATACGAGGCTAGTGAGGGATCTTTCAGTAATACTGTAACCAATTAAGGAAGCAAAGAAGATAAGAGCCCGCTTTTGCAATAACAGGCAGCAGACCTAACAAGAGAGGCAGCATAAAGCATCTGATTAATTCTATCCACAAAGAGAGAATTTAAAAAAAAAAAAAAAAGGATAACATAAACAATAGTAAACCAAACCTCCCTTACCTTCAAAGAAAGCGACTTTTCTCTTCCCTAAAACCCGAATCTTTTGAAAATTATTCCTTTTTTATTTCAAATTCGGTCATCATCAAACACACTCAAATTACCAGAACTGGAAAATATTTCCAACGGGGAAAAGGGGAAGAAAACTTTCAGGCAGCCAAGAGAACTGTCACTGGGAAGACGAAGGAGGAATTAATGAGATGGAGAGGGAAAGAGTTCCGAAAGCAGTAAACCAATCACGGCGTTCACAGCCACATGCTTAAAAATTGGACTGTAATAGAGTGAAGGGAAAACCCCCCATGTGTGAGTTCTGGTTTGTTCTGGGAAAGTTGTGAATAGAACAAATATTATTTAATGCATTTTGAAGATAAGTTCAAACGGGTTTGGGAGTTTCGCTCAATAAAATACAAAGCATGAAGTGAGAGAGAAGGAGAGAGTGGCTGAAGAGGGAGGTTTATGAGGGAGAAGGAGGCAGTTTTTGGAGCCCGGCCCCTTGTTTGAGAGAAAGACTCCGGATTTTGTGCCAGGGCCATACGTTCACACCTAAATGGCGTACGCAAACGGTGCGCCTCAGAGTCATTAGAAAGAAAGGTATTGGGTGAAATTACCGCTCACATTTCTACTGCACATGGCAACTTTGATTCTACTCTACTGCTCATTTAGGGTTTCAATTCGTTCAGAAGGAAGCAGACGGTCAACGCATCTGCGTTTCTACACCCTTGTCACCCAATAGAATTGCATATCAGAAGGTGCAAAAGTAGTTAGCAAGGCGCATACTTATGGGCATTTAATGAGAGAAAATTCCTCACACACACTAATTTATAGGCCTTGGGCTGTTTTAATTTCCAATAAAAAGTTGACACATGGACTTTTGAAGCACGACATCTCCTAATAATGATGTTTTGTTGGAGAAAAAGGAAGTAGCAAATTGGATGAATTCATCTGAGGTTAAAAAAGAGGAAGAACATAATGAATTCATCAGAGGAGTACGCCCCTAGGGGATGTATTTCACTGCGCTTAGACCACGCATGAGCATATATATATATATACACACATATCTATGTATTGTTACGTGGAACAGTTTTCGGAAGCTTGCGGCAGAAGCAGTGGGAGAATGTTGTTCAAGATGGGACTCTGGCCAGCAGATAAAAGCATCATCCACAAAATTATCCACTGCGGATCTCGGAGCACTCTTCCTTCTGTTTTAGTTTCGGGCATGTCTGAGACTCTGCACTTGAAGAATGTAAATGAGATGTACGTCCTTAATGTTATGTTTATTGAAGGAAGTGCTGAATCCGAAGTGATGGGCCGCTTCCTTGCAAATTATAAGAAAGGAAGGAAAGGAATAATGCATGTTATAGTCAAGTGTACTCTTCAGCTTTGGCTAATTTCTTTCCCCTGCAACATAAACACACACACACACCTGATCCTAAAAGTAATTCCGTCGATGCTTGACTCTATGTTTCATATTTGTAACTGGTGTTACGAGAGGAGAAGGTTAACTTATAAGGGGAAAATCAAATTGACAAGCCCTACGCTGAGCAAATGTACAAGACTGCCCATTATTCCTTTCCATTTTATACTTGAAATTGCACCTTGCCCGTGCGGATCGGACATGTTTGGGACGTCGTCAGCCTCCATTTTCCAACCAGTTTCACTTTTTTCTTTTTTTGGTTCAGTGGTAAGGCCCGATAACAAAATTTGGGCCTTGTGAATAATGAAATTGGATGTTTCGGAGGGGAATATATAATGCTACTCTTTAGGGATCGAGAAACTTGAGAAGTCACTCTAGTTTCTCCAACACAGCTGACCTGATTGTTTCTTTGGTTTTGTGCAGGATGATAATGGATTCAAATCCTAGAATAAAGCAGCTGCAGTGCAAAAATATATATATATATATATATAATGAGAATGATGAAATGAGGGTAATAAAAGTAAAAGAGAAACTCGGGGGGTTGTTGCACTGCAATATTGTTAACAACAGGAGTGGGGTTGATGACGAATTGGTGGCTGCTTTATGCACGCTGTCTTGTGAGTTGTGATTTCACTTTCCAACTTCTATGATCACATCATGGTTCATGGGCTTAATTAATTGAATCCAATAAGGCCCGTTATGGACTGTGTATATATGGGGTCGGTGCGGTCTGCATCCAAACCAAGCTACGACGAAATGTTATTCAAATTAAAGGAACATCTGATCTGATCTCTAGTTTCATCCTCGTTCGTATCAGTCCTTGTCAGGATGTTAGGTTTTCATTGTGAAGCTTTCATTAAATTCTTCGCTGTCCTCAATTTCACGGTCGATTTGAATTGTGTTGAATCATGTCCACATAATAATTTCTTCTTGAAAAAGTTATGCTTTTTAATAAAGTACATTTGATTCCCGTTTGATATTCATGGTGACAATTAAAAAATGGTAATAAATATTGGTGATGGGTTAGTCAATTGTGAATGCATGAATACTAATGGGAGGAGGAAATAGAGCTGAAAAGGACAGCCAAAGTGAGTGGTTGATCAAGCAAGCGTCCATTTCCAATCCCTTTCCATGCAAAAATAAAATATATTCAGAAATTTGACAAAAATTAAACGCCACACAAAACACACACGCACACACGCACACATTTCTATTTGCATTTCAATTACGGACAGACAGCTACATCCATTGACCAATTAATTTAAGGTCTTTCTTGAATTAATTAATTAAAGACACAGGGAATTTAACAGTAGTACAAGACAGCACCATGCATATTATTCTTTTATTAATGTAGTATTGATATTGATATTGGTCGAGGATGAGGACCAACATATATAATTGAGGCATCCATCCATTTTGTTTTTTTTTGTTTTGCATGAACAACACGACAGCGCACTTTGCACTAGCTGGACTTGCGCATCTGTCCATGCAAATTATCATCTAATGACCCATTTTTTTTAATAATCTATGATAAAGAATGATCTTAACTATTTTCAGTAAGTATAATGACCTTCAAACCTTATGAGAGGTTATATTACTTTTTCCTAAAAGTAATTACTACTACATAGTTTGAGTAGTTTTGTAAAATGTAATAATATTCTGCAAAATGTTTTATAAAGTTCGATAATAGTTTTAATCTTAAAAGTAATTATAGCTTAGATAGACCTTTAAATAACTTTCCTATGTTTAGGTTAATCCTAATTAAAGGCAGTCAACACGTTTCAGACCACTAAGGAACACTTTTGGAATTTGGATTTTACTGTGATGTATGCGTTGTCTCTTTACCATATTAATTTGATATGACTTCACCGGAATGGGGGGTTGAGTTTTACGTTGCCAAAATATGCTTTTAAATTTTGTTTTTTGGCCAGCGCTTTAAGAGTTACACTTTAAACTGCCACGTTATCCATATTATTTTATGTTTAAGCTGAGGTTATTACTTACTTTTTATGTTTGACGCCACTATATACGGTTTTATTTTTAAAAAAATATCCATTATATATATAATACTACATATATAGCACTACCTCCGGTCTTAATTATAAGACTTTATTTGTATACTACAGACGAGGTCTTATAATTAAGACCGAAGGTAGTAGTAATTAATGTTACCCAAATTTTATATATTTATAAAGCTAATAAGTTACAAAAATAACTTATTTGCTGTCATCTTTTCATGTATCAGTATCTATTGATTTGAAAACAAATATCTACACGTAACTATAATATTAATTCTGTAGGTTTTTGAAATAATTCAACTTAACACTGCATGATCGATTATATCGAAGTCGTGTACTCATGTTGCTTTTGAAAAGAAAAAAATTGAAGGGAATGATTTTAATTCTATTAAATAGAATTATCTTTAGTCAGGGTCATTTAATTAGACCTAACTATTATTATTCAAGTCCTTTTAATGGTTTATTTATTCACATCTGACGAAGGACATACATCATCGACAAGAAACAAAATAATTAATTATTAAGATCAACAAAACCAAAGTTGTGATCTCAGATCTGATTGAGACACTGATCATATTCGCACACTGCGGCAATGGCTGGTTGTAAAATCTAAATCAGTTAATTACATTTAATTAACTTCTTTTAATTTAATTCTCAAGTTTGGATTAATTCCACCACATGCATGCATATGCCGGGAACAAACAACTTTATTCCAAATTAATATTTATATCCATGAGATGCCTTGTTACTTTTCTGCATTCGTACACGTGCTTCTGTTTTTAGTTTTATTTGAGGCTTGTTAAAATTAAAAACACCATAAAAACCTAATAATAATAATAATCAATTAGCTCTTGTTTCGGCCAGGAACCTTTCATTATTTACTTAATTAGAGAATGTTCGCAAGCCAATGTAAAACTGGTGGACCTATAATTTTTTTAGTTGTAGTAATTCGCCATAAACTATATATATGTCTCATCAAAAAATATAATAAGATATTTGGTCTCAATAAAGTCTTGTAAGATTCGAATCTGTTGTATTATGGGAGTCCTTTAGCTAGAAATCTCCCTTGGAGATGCTTATTACACTATAAATTGGTTTCGATGTTAATTTGATTATTTTTTAGTATGACTTAAATTAAAAACATTGAAAACAACTGACGATCAGATTAAAGAAGGATGGGGAAATAATAGAGATGTGGGGTCGATGAAAATAAAATGCAGAGACAAGAATGGCCGCACGTTAATCCAGTGAGATAATGAAGTTTAGCAAATATAGGACAATTATTTTAGCATTTTACATTGACATGTAATAAAAGCGGCTTCCGAGCCCCCCCAAAAAAAAAACACAATAAAAGCTCCTTCATATCCTCCATAGGATGCCATATGGTCTCTCAAAAAGAGAATCAATGAGAACAACACACACTTTCTGGTCAATAATTTCTCCCTCCTTTTTGCTCCCATATCTGCTTCTTTAATCCTTACTGTACTTATCGTTGTCATATAATTAATTCAATGATTACATAACCAAATTATATAATACATGCATTCATCTGTTTCTTCTCTATCATTTTTTGCATTGCTATTAATATGCATTGTTTTTCAATTTTTCTTCTGTACCGCAATTGCCTGTGAATTGATGATAACAATTACAATATCACTTTGGACGATACACGATGTGAGATAGGTTGTGCATGAAACTAGTTGTGATGATAATCTCATTCTAAGCTTAAAATAATATATTTGATGAATAAAAAAACACAATCTGAAGTGGGTCCCTCGGCCTGCGTTGCAAGTGGGCCCGTGCGCGTTGGCATTGCTTTCCTTTATTTCGTGAATGAAACGGATGACATTCACTACTCTTTAAGAGGCAAAAGCAAAAAGTGATCAGTGTCAAACGCGTTTTATCTCATCTTTTAATGCATTTAACTTATTTGCAATGTAAAAGTTTGTATGTGACTGTTAATTAGAAGAGATTGAGAATGGCTGAGAAATCAATTAAGGAGTTGAAAATGAAGCCTGAAATGAAGAATAGGGTTTGGATATAAAATGGGTGTTCTATTATGTTAGTATGCATACATATATATAATTTTTTTTTTTTTTTTGGGGGGGGGGATCGGAATCTGAGAATGATTGAGAACATGTGGAAAGAACGTGGGGACTCATGCGGACGCCTTGGAATCTCACTCTCTCTTTTTCCTTCAATCTCATCACCCAAATTCAAGAGAGGGAAAGTGAAAGCTGCCGTATACACATGTATGTTGAAAGAGAAAGAAGCATCATTCATATAAATCTCAGATCATACCCTGCCTCGTCCATGTGGTATACAATATCCTAGCTAATTCCTTCGACTGGTTTCACTCATTAATATATTATCTATCTATGTACACCCATCCAACTCACTCACTCACTCAATCTAGAGATTCAATAATTGTTCCTTTTTTATTTTATTTTCACTCAGCCTGGCGACCTAAATTCAAAAGAATCAAATCTACTTGTTTGTGATCATTGGCGAGGAACATATATATAGCGATAATTTGGGCAAGTATTGGATCATGAGTGTTGAAGCATGCACGTACGTACGTGCAGATCAATGCGTGCGTATATATGTATAAGGTTGAGAATACATATATTGATATTAATTGGTTAGTGGTAGAATATATGAATGAATGAATGTTACATTAATATTTGGAGAAGGTAGATGCCATACGTAGTTGGGCGTGAGGGACAGAAGGCAGCACGAGAGTCGGTGTAGCGATGCATATGTCTTTGTGGGTTTTGAATAAAATGAATAGTGAAGAACATACTTTATCCCCAAACACGCTCCTCGGTTTTATCAAACGATAAGATTCCTTTCTTTCCAACACCACCAATCCCATTCTCAGATCTCTTTCCTCATTACTATGAGGTTGCATCCGCGAAGTTTCTATTTGAGTTCCCCACATGCTCCTGCTGCAGCCACCACATATATGCTTCTCTTCCTTTTATATAGTCATGTTTCTTCCAAATTAATTATATGCATATATTAGTTTATTCATATATAATCCTGTCCTTTACATATTCTCTTGCATACCACTTTATTTCCATATATCTCCTATCTTCAAGACTAAATTTACTATTTTCTTTTTGCATGCGACCGTTCGGAGAGAATAGTGACTCAAGTGGCCAATTATATTGGAGCCTGTGACGCATCAGTTTTGGAATTGAATGACTTGGTAGAGTATCCTGAGTTCTGATAAGATCTAAGAATCTTTGTATATATTCTACAGAAGACACATAAATAAGTGCAGAACATGAGCAGCATATATATTTATTAGGAGTGGCATGCATGTAGCTTGGGATGAAATGTATTTAAGCGGTGAGTAAAACCATTTAGGAGGAGCTGTTAGTTAGTGTTTATTTAATAATGAGATGAAGTGAAATAGTAAAGAGCGTTCAAATCCTTAAAAAAAGGAAGAAGTGGAGCGGGGGGGCGACCAATCCAATCAATTACGTACAGGGACCAACGTAACGTATATTTTATCATCATGTTATGGTCCAAAGATACT
The DNA here is from genome assembly GCF_004799145.2 of Neltuma alba. Lineage (NCBI taxonomy): Eukaryota > Viridiplantae > Streptophyta > Magnoliopsida > Fabales > Fabaceae > Neltuma > Neltuma alba. The sequence goes on along the minus strand of NW_021637141.1, from coordinate 2,683 downwards.
GACAAAGCAACGAAAGTGGTTCGGAGTTATTGACGCGCCCTGCAACGTACGTGAATGTCTCACAAATGCTTTCCTCACACTCAGGTATCCTTCCTTTCCTTGGAAGTAGAAGTTAGAACTGCTTCCTTCTCCATGTCCTCCGATCCTTCTCATTCGCTTCCACTACTTTCTTAAGAGCCGACATTAATTAGTTGGAACTGTAATGTTCCAACACTTTTTATTATATTTCGTATTACTGATGTATAAGCAGCTGTCGTGCCCTCTTGAGCAGTGATCTTTATCGGTTTTAGGAGGCAATGAGTTGGAAAATTTTCATACTCAAATTAAAGTACGACCACCACCGTATCGAGGAAGATGCTGATGATCTCGAAGTTACCATGATGTTTTTAGGTTTCCTTTGGATTTGGGTGCCCATTTTGTCGTCTTTTCATGCTCTTTCCCTTTGTCCTCTCTCTCCCCATTCCTCTCATCACTACCCTCCATATTGGGCAAAAGCTTTCATATATATACTCATCATATTAATAATATTCACTTTCACTCCATCTCCCACATATATATTATTGCAAAATCATTGTCTGTCTCTGTGTGTGTGTGTGTGTCGCGCACACAATACAAAAGGGACAAACTTGCCTCTCTCCTGCAAAAACATGATAATTCTTTAATGATTTTAACATTATGTCCAATGGAGAGTTGGAAGTCACCAAACTCAAGGTGGATATGCATGTCTGATCTGTGGAGTCGTGTATACACACACACACACACAAAATTTACTCATCCAATTTCATTATAAAAATAGCAAGATTGGAATTTGTATTATCGCTCCAAACCGTTGCTCACAACTAGGATTTCTCGATGTGCTACAAATTTCTCCGTACTTTCTCTACCAGTGTAGCTTTGACTGCGCATGAAATGAAACATCACAATCATCATTTTTTGACAAAAACAAGTAATTTCAGTGTTGGAGACATGAAATTAACTGCTCCAGATACTATACACTCCATATTATAATACTCTTTTTTTTTAATATTAAAAGTATTCCCAACCAACAGGCAATAACTAATCTCTTTCGAAGCAAAGAGATCATATATAGAAGAATTGAAGAAGCAACCCATGCATCGTTCAACAAGACCTTTTTTCATATATATATTGGTAGAAATTAATTTTCCTAACCAAATAACTTAAGAAACCTTTTCTATACTCTTTTACTCTTATTCATCACGAATAATGAACAAATGCCAACTCTGGGTTTGAATTTTACATTTTATATACTACTCCTCCGGTCTTTAATATATGATATAATTGTCGAATTAATTTTGGTCCTAAATATAAAACCTATTTTTTATATTTATCAATTTTTTTAATTATTCCTATGATACTCCCTCAAATATAATCAAGCAGAAGAGGGAGGGAGGATATTAAGAAAGATGATTATGATATTTTAGGAAAAACATGTCATATTTCTTATAATTAACTAACTTATCTAACTTCTTTAATCTAATCAAATTATTTAAATAGGTATTATATTAAGGACCGGAAGAGTATTATATTATAAGTCACTTTATGTTTTTTATAATTAAAATAAAATTACCTAATTTAGACATGCTAATAAAATAACTTTCACTAATTTAATTTGTCTAAATTCTTTTTATCTTTTCATTTTTTTCCCTCTAATTAATACCCATCATCCTTTTTATTATTAACTTTGCTCTAAGATGGGCCAAGTCTTTTTATGTGGCATTTGAGGAAAAGATTACTTAAATTAATGACTCCTATAAATTTGTAAATTGTTTTACAGAAATGCTATACTCTCCAAAACTTATTATTCTTCTGGTCCTTAATATAGGACTTAATTGTGGAACTAATTTTGGTCCTAAATATAAGACCTATTTCTTATATCTATTTTTTTTCAAATCACCCTTATTGATATTCTCTCAACCATAGTCAAGTATGAGAAGAGGGAGGATATAATAAAATGATTAAGGTATTTTAGGAAAAACATGTCATATTTATTATAGTTAACTAATTTATCTAATCAAATTAATTAAATAGATCTTATATTAAATATTAGAGGAGTATTATATGGCTAAAATAGCTGTTTGACGTGGTCCTTAGAGTTTGTCGTCATTCCCATAGCTTCAAAATACTTGTAGTAAATCTGCATGTATTGAATTACGTTCTTGATATAGTACTCCTCCGATCCTTAATATAAAATATATTTAACTAATTTGATTAAATTAAGGAAAATTAGATAAGTTAGTTAATAATAAAAAATATGACATGTTTTTCCTAAAAACACATAATCATCTTTCTTAATTATCTTCTCTCCCTCTTCTATTAATTATGGTTGAGGGAGTATCCATGGGGTAATTTAGAAAAAATTTATAAATATGATAAATAGGTCTTATATTAACACCAAAATCAACTCAACAATTAGGTCCTATATTAAAGACCGGAAGAGTATTACTTGTTAGTCAAAGAAACTATTTATCTTATCTGGCTGCGCTAAAGTAACTACTTCAAAAGATGAAAACACATTGTCATCTGGAAACAACTTTCAACTAAAGACATATTGCTATCAGATAAAGCGTATTGTTAGAGTATGATGCATTCGATAAAGGTCTTGGTTTTGAATAAAGTAACATTTAAATTGCTTTGTAGGTCTTTACAGTGGAATATTAAACAA